>NC_056746.1:1175422478-1175457478 GCF_019279795.1 Protopterus annectens
CTGCTGCATTTGGCATTCATGGATGTGGCAAAAAAGTCGCAGCAAGGCTGGCCCCATTTTCGGAAAATCATCTCCACTACTTCTTGTTTTAGGGATCACTCATGAGGCATCAGAATCGCTCTGCTGAGTTTGTCTGCTATCACAATTTCCCCAGGATGTGCACTGCTATCAGAAAAAGTTGGGAGGAGGTTGGCCATTGCCATACTCTCAGGGCCTCTCAACAAAGGGGGTAGGGACTTGGGTCCTCCTTGTTTGTTTATGTACCAAACAACGGACATGTTGTATGTCTGTATTGCAATATTTCCCAGCGAAAGAGGTTGCCCACTGCCATATTCTCAGGGACTCTCAACAAAGGGGGTAGGACTTGGTTCCTCCTTGTTTGTTTATGTACTAAACAATGGACATGTTGCCTGTCTGTATTGCAATATTTTCCAGCGGAAGAGAGTTCTGAAGTGCCTGCAATGCCAAAATCATCGCTCTCATCTCTAGGACATTGATGTGCAAATGAGCTTCGTGATCCTGCCAAGTGCCTTGGACTATCCTTCCAAGATAATGCCCCCTCCACCCTATCTCGGATGCGTCCGTGGTTACTGTGGCTAAAGACTGCGGAAGGACAAAGGGTCCACCTGATGTGACTTGAGTGGAGTAAAGCCACCAGCGAAGGTCTTTCTTGCAGGACTCTCTTCAGAATTTGGTGAGACACGGGTAGTTCCTGCACCGACCACTGAGTGAACAGTAGCCACTGCAAAATTCTCATGTGCACATGTGCATGCGTGCTAATGGAACTAAGTTTATCGCTGCTGCCATGGTTCCCAAGACTTTCAGAACTATTCTTGCCTGTACTCTTTTCTGTTTAAGACTTGATGTCACAGAACTAAAAAACTCTTTCTGAAGGAAGTTTTGCCATCATTTTTGTTGTGTCTAGATCTGCCCCTATAAAACTGATACGCTGAGATGGCAACAAGGCAGATTTTTCGTAATTTACAGTGATTCCTAGGTGAGAGCAGAGAAGTAATGTGTTGTCTCTTGTTTTTAGTACTAGATGCTTGGTGTTGGCGGTTAGGAGCCAGTCGTCTATATACGGAAACACTCTGAATCCTAGACGTCTCAAGTGAGCCGTGACCACTGCCATACACTTGGTGAACACTCTGCGGGCTGTAGTGGGACAAAAGGGCAGAGCCCAAAACTGTTAATAACTGGCTCCCAGCTGAAAGCACAGATGACTCCTGGATAGCCTGCCCACCTTTATGTGGTAGTACGTATCCTGAGGTTCTACAGAGCACATCCAATTGTCTTTTCCCAGAAAGGGAAAAATTGACTGCAGTATTACCATCCGGAACTTTGTCTTTCTTACTGATTTGTTTAATCTGCTGAGATCCAAAATGGGCCTCCAGTCCCCTGTTCTGTTTTGCACTAAAAAGAACCATGAGTAAGTTCTGGATCCTTTTTGGTCTGCAGGGACTATTTGGATGACTGTTTTGTCTAGCAACTTGTGAATTTCTAGAGTTGCCTGTTCCCACTGACTGGGTGGAACGTCCGGGGTGTTCTTCAGGTTTGGGACGGGAAGGGAAAAGGGTATAGAGTAGCCTCTGGATATGATACTTTGTACCCACTTGTCTTTTGTTATTTCTAGCCAGGCTTATCTGTACAAAGATAAGTGAACCCCAATTGCCTCCAGAGATGGACAGGTGAGCCTCCCTTCAGGAGCGCTGAAAGGGCCTACCATGGAATGAATCCCTGTCGCCCTGATTTTGCAGACCCCCTCTGCTATGTGGATGGCATCTCCCATTATTGCTTCCCTGGGGAAGAGTCACCACGTGTGTCCTGAAAAACTCTCTGGAATTTTCGGAACCACATCTTTCCTCCCTTTTGACCTTTTGGGTAAGGTCTAGAAAGCAGGGAAAAACGGACTCCTATGGCACAGAGTGTTTTCCCTTCTTGCTCACACATGGTGAGTGTATCCTTAACTTTTGGCCTGAAGAGGGACGAGCCATCAAAGGGGGCATTAACAAAGGTAGATTTAAAGGGTTCCGCAAAGTCACACAAGTGCAGCCAGAAATGTCTCCTCAGGGAAATTCCTGAGCCCACTACCCTGCTTGCTCCATCTCCTGAACCCACTACCCTGCTTGCTCCATCTCCTGACTAAGAAATAAGCCTCATGGACGCGGTAACCAAAGAGTTTAAAGTAGAGAGCTGAGAGGAAATCTTGTCTGATACCCCTGCAGCTACTGAACCTTTTAGAGCATCTCCTAGCTCCTTTAGAAGATCTCTTTGTAGCTTAGTAAAGTGAGTTAGGTAATTCAGTGATCTGAGTGCAAAAGTCGCTAAAGAGAACATGCACTTTCAGTTTCTGTCCATCGTAAGAGACCTCTTGCTCGGCGGATGAACAGACAAGGATATCTCTGAAAGTTCCTTTTTGGTGGCTGCCGCCACCACCATAGCATCCACTGGAACACCCTTAGTAAGAAACTCCCTGTATGTAGGTGCAGTAATAAATTTGTTTGGCCTCCGGTGAACACGTTCCACTGAGTTTGGAGACTTCCACACCTTTCAATAAACTAATTCCATGAGCTTGTCGAAAGGCGGAGACACCAAAGTGGCAGAAAGGGGTGACCCAAAAGCCTTCAAGTAATACATACTCCTCCCTCAGAAGGGTTGATGGGCTTCCAGCCGCCTCTCTGTTTAGGGATTTCTAGAACATCAGCAGAGGAGACGTCCTCAGAGGGTGATATTTGAGACCTCTCTGACTCATCAAGGTCTGTATCAGAAGTGACAGACTCCTCTGGGGAGTCTAAATGCTTCCTCTTGCATAGTATCTTATGAGGGACTTCTTCAGAAGGGTATCCTGGAGAGGTTTCAGAAGAGAGGGGCTCACCCAATGGGGCATCCTGGGGGCTAGGATCTCCACGTGTCTGTGGATGGTGTGGTGCCAAGACGGACGCCGGTGCCTTTGGGGGAAGAATGTCAGAACCCAAAAGTGGAGCTGTCTGTGGAGACAGCACTCTCCTCATCACCTCAAAAGCCCCCCTCCTCTGATCTGATGACACCTCTGGCTCCAAAAAGCCAGAAGGTAGCCCCGGAACCAATGGGGTTGGCTCCGAGGCAGATGTAGGAGTCGAGCTCACCTACATGGAAGTCCCGAGAGGCAAGTTCGGATCAGACAAATGTCCGATCAGACTCTCCTCCCCGGACCTGACCGGAGAGCGTTGGCTCCTAGACTACTCGAGTTCAGATGGAACTGAGGATGTCGGAGTAGAGTTCGGGCCCAAAGATCATGGAATAGGTCTTGGCACCAATTCCACTAGATCAGTTCCAGACATTCCGGCTCCAAGGTCCCAGGTCAGCTCAGAGGAGGAATATGTCAAAGAGGAGGTCCTGGTCTTTTCCAAATCCCTCTGGGTTGGAGCCGATAGCAGTTAGGCCAGCACCAGTGTCCTTAAAAGTCTGCGCACCACCCGATCCATGTCATCATCAAAAAGACTTCTGGAGGACCGTGAGGAGGTGGCAGGAGATCTGACCAGTTGCAGTAGAGGTGATCTTAAAGTAGGACAGACCGGTACCAATTCCAGGAACTGGCTCCATAATTCAAACTCTATCGGCACCGATACAGAAGGGGTCGATGACGGAGATTTTCCAGGCCCAGAAATCTTTGGGTCCAGAGATGCAACTTTGGTAAGCTTTTTTGCTGGCTCTGATTGGCCAGAAGAAGGAGATGACTTTTTTCCAGATTTGTCAGACTTTGAAAAAGGAGACTTGGTCGATTTTGAAGTGCCCTGACCACCTTCTAGTGCTTCAGTGAAGGGGGACTTCAGTAAATCTCTCACTATAAGTTTGTTCTTCCTTTCAAGTAGCACTCTAGAACTGAAAGAGTGGCAAAAGGAACAGGATTCTTGCAGATGCAATGCTCCAAGGCAGTATACACAAATAGTGTGCCCATCTGTGATAGACATTTTCTGGCTACACTTCACAGATTTTTTGAACCCAGAGGGTTTGGTTTCCTTATGTTCCTTAGACATAATCAGTATGCAAACAGTTAACAACAACAAATACAAGAAAGGTATACAAACTACTTAACAGTCAAGTAGAAAAAACAATGCTATCACTGTGTGTGCATATATATATATATATATATATATATATATATATATATATATATATATATATATATAGTGGCAGTTCTAAAAACAAAGCTGCCTAGTCAAAAGTGGGGGTAGCCCTCTAACTTAAATGGGCAATGGCAGCCCTCTAACTCAAACGAGTTGCCACTTTACGTTAGGAAGAAGTAACAGAAGTAAATAATTTTCTTTACAACACTCTCTAAATTAAACGAGTGTGTAAATAAGCAAGAAAAAAGATAGTAAAGAAAGCCCTCTAACTAGAAACAGGCTTTAAACACTAAATTTAAGCCGGGATAGGGAGGTAACATAGGCCTAGCGAAGAAATACGATGGCCAGAAGCAAAGTAGAAGAGCGAACACTCTAAACTAACTAGATAACTACTAAAACTCTAATTGTTAATTTTTTAAACAGCCAAAACACAAAGTATATTAATAAGTAAGAAAAATTTTCCAACTTAGCCAGAGCCAAAATGGAAGCACCCGATCTGTTTAGCCAGTAACGAGATCTGGGGAGCTTTCCTAGGGCACGATGGGATAGGGATAAACCCACGAGCCAGTGGAAGACCTCAAGGTTTAGTATATGGCCAAGTTGGAACAGAGGATCAATTCCGAACCCAACCAGTGAAGACTGAAGGCGAGATAGGACAACATCACATAGTAGGTTTCAGGACTTGCATAAACACCATAACATGAAGATCTCTAGTGACCCATTTCCATTTGATTCCTGCAATGCATCCAATACCATGTAATTAGAACTCGCTGAGCTTCAGAACAACAGTGACATAAAGAGAACCTTTACAGAGAACAGTCTTGTGAATTTCTACATATCTCCAGCAATTGTTTCTGCAGAAATATATCCAAGTATAGAAAATGCTAGAAGATTTACTGCAATCTTCTCAGATGCAAATCTGGCAGATGATCTTTCACATGGCCACTTCAGCATCTGGAGACCCACTTCCAATTGATCTTCGCACTGTTCTTCATATCATGCTGTTTGAACTCATTCAGCTTCAAAACTGTGACTTATGAGAGCCTTCACAGATAAGTCCCCTTAATTTCTACAAATCTGCAGTACTTGATTCTGCAGACATATTTTATTTATTTATTTAACATTTATTTATCGGGAAAGTCTGACTTGGAACAAAGCTAATTTTCAGTGGAGGCCCACGGAGAAACGCACTAGACACATGTCTTTGTGATGTGGGAGGAAACCAGAGCACCCAGAGGAAACCCACATGAATGCAGGGAGGTCTGTGCAGACTCCACACAGAAGGCACCCCAGCCAAAAATCGAATCGGAGAACCTCTTGCTGTGAGGCGACAACGCTACCATTGCACCACTGTGCCATCCAAATACACACTCCTGCCAAGTACTGAACCCAGGAGCCTCTGAACTACAGCATAGTGCATTAGCCCACTAGGCCAACTCAGCTCTAATATACCCAATTATCACAGAAAATGCTATAACATTGCATAGCCTTCTACAAAGATCATCTCTGATGTTTACTGCACTTTTGGCAGCCATGTGCTGTTGTGGGCAGCTCTTGTCCAGAATGAAGAATACAAAAGGTATTCACCCTTAGAATTTATCTCCTTTTTCAAGAAGGTATAAGCCAGTTATGTGTGGGTGAATTTATGAATACCCATCCAACTGTCAAACTCCATGTTAAAGGAAGACAGTGCCATATTGCTTGATCTGGAGCAGAAGTTTATTCCAAAGAAGGGGCAGTTCACTGCATGGCAAGTTTGTGTCAGGAACCATTGTGGCGTCTCCATCTGTTTGATATGTCTACTAAGAAGCATCCCAAACGGGGTCACTGTATTTCATGATGGACCTAATCAGTACAGAACATGGAGGGGTAAGGATTTCTATGGATCTTGAGGTGATGGCCTTTGACATCAACTTCACCAGAAATAAGGATTTATAAACCCCTCTTGTGACATGATGATCAAAGGAATTACCTACCTGTCATTCAAAGTCTCTCAACATGATTTGGGGAGTATTTTTAGAAGGTGTTCTTTAGTGATGACAAGGGGTGGAGATCCTTAGGAATATGTGGGTTTTGTATAGATGTCTGTGGAGTGAAACCTGCATGGAATTTGTTTGCTAATACCTATGTGATATCCACTGGATCAGTGTAGGTAGTGCCACTATGAATATCTTTACATGCTGGGTATTATTTTATAACTTCCTGACATACATAAAAAAGGATTTGTAATTATCCTTGACTTCAGATGCCAACCTAAGTTCATGGGATGCCTCTGTTTGTCTGATGGTATTTTTCAGTACCTTTAGATAGCCTTTTGATGTTGACCTTGATTTCCAGGTGTTTCAGTTTTGCTGTATATTCTAAGACATTCCTTTTACTGAATTGTTTGTTTATGCATGTGGATCACAAGGCTGGTTTGTTCTTATACTTCCTATTTTGTTTAGTTCTGGTAGGGCTGTCAGATTAATGCAGTTTTATATATTGGGCATACAATTTACTTGTATAACTAACAGTCCTGTCAACATTTTGGGAGACAGTTACATTTCAATTCAGACTTCATCATAGAATTGTAGGGGGGTTTTTGTACGTTTGAAAAAATGACTTCTGTGATGTTTGCATCGGCTAGTTTGGGGATTTTGAAGAAGTTACCAGTCTGTAGTCAGACTAGGGTAAACCAGTGGGATAGTCCCTGCAGATGCTACATTTATAAAGACCAGGGCAAGAATATTTTGTCCTCAAGTGAACTCTGACTATTTAATCCAGGGAATTCTTCTTTATGAAATCAAGGATGTATTGGGCATAGCCTACATTTAAGTATCTGAATTTTTTTGACAGATAGTTAAAGTCATCCAGGTTGACAGCGTACTGGTCTGTTCTAAGTTCATCTAATACATTTATAAAGATCTGATGTGGTTGTCAGAGGAGTCACTGAGAAAGTCCTCCAACATGCTATGATCGGGCAGCTGGACTTATTAGAGTAAGTTGAATCTCAATAAGTTCGGTTTGTGTGTCTCTAGAAAACTGCCTCAAGGTAATGTGGTGTTTAATATGGAGACTCCAGAGCAGTTAATACTGGGTCTAAGGGCACGGTAGGTGCAAAACCTTGGTATAGAGGGGGGGGGGGGCTTTATGCACTTTTAAACAAAGTTTCAGTAATAAATTAAATGAATGTACTCTAAATGCAGGAGAGCTTCTTGGTCAGGCAATTTGTTATTTAAACATTTAGTGTTGAGCAGTGCCACCTTGACTATCCAGTGTATTATTTTTTAGGCAGATCCATTAGCTGGACTCTGCCTAAAAAAGTACTAGGAGGGCAGCAAAGGCTTTATCCAGCAGGTGGAAATCTATGAATATGAGGTGCAAGCCATCCATGGTTACACATACTAGATCCCCCTCAAATGGCATGAGTTCTTCAGCCAATTGTTTATTTGTGACATGCAAGGAGAGCTCAGAAATGCATCTCTGCCTATCTCTCAGGGATTTGTGTAAAAAGCAATTTATACCCACAAGGACCACCACCATGTCGTAGTCATACTTGTTCATCTTACGTGCCCTGAAATAGGCACCTGAAAGGCAACTCGGTGTCACCCTATTTTTCCATTCTTATGAGAGTAAAGTCTGTGTCTCTTACTACGGAGTCACCAATCATGAGTACATTTTTATTAGTAAGATGTCTACGTGTACTGGGTTTAGGGCAACCTTTTCCCTGATAGCTCTATGGCATGAATGTGGCACTGTGTATTGTGGCATTAAATTTCTACTCAGACCTAGTCTGGTTTGACCTTCAAGCGTAGGCAAAGACATTTTTTCCCTAAATAAATAGTCCCAGGATATGATCATTCTCCACAGATTCGTGTGGAAAGCTATGATGTGCTCACAGACTATGTTCTTTTACAAGAGTGATGCCTCCATCTCTCACAAGTGATTTATGACAAGCTAAGTAGTAGTTGATTGTCTGTGAGCACCAGGAAGTTGCTATACTGCCTGGGCTATACAGAGTGCTTTTGGGCAGGCAACTTAGGGAAAATGAGCTGGCTGACCTTCCATTAGCCTAAGAGTGCAGAAAGCCAGGGATGCAAGACTTATCTGTACAGCATTTGGTTTGATAAAATACTTTTTTTTACTAAATGCCTAGGAAGATAGAATATTAGAATATTAAATGTTTCTTTTCCTTTAAATACAGAATATTAAATATTAGGGAATAGAGTGTTTTCTGTAGAATACTTAACTATTGGAAGTGCACTTACTGAGATGTATTGCCTTAGCACAGCCTGCTAACATGTATAACTAATTAGGAATGTTAACAGTAAAACAACAGTTGATGTGCTCAAGTTTACTGAGTGCAGATTTAGAGCAATACAGCAATGAAAAAATAACTTTTGACTTCAGCCAATAATGTTAGCTAGCATTTTAGAAAAAGTGGTAGCTTACCCTACCCCACAGGATAATCACTACTATTTCTCAACCTGCCCACACACTTGACCAACCCTTTGTTGTAAAAGTAACTAAATTGCAATTAGTAAAAACAGAGGGAAAATAGTAAATTTAGCACATGGAACAACACTAAGTTATCAGACAACTGTAGAAATAACATCTCCGCTTCCAGCAAAAAGAAAGTAAAATGAGCAAAAACTGTTTAAATATCCCTAGAAATGGCAGAAATCAACAGGCAACAATACTTGCAGAAGAAAAGTCCTTTCCTGATTTTTTGGCTTAGAAATGAGGTCAAAACTTCACTTTTAGTTTAGTCCTGCAAATGTGCACTGATTTCAGCCTTCTGAAGTCTTGTAACAAAGACAAAACAAATTAATTTGTGTAGCTAGTGGCTTGTCACAGTAAATAAAAAGGAAACCAAGCTACATGATGTTAGCTAGACTATGGACTATTCAGTCTATGTAATCAGTCCTTAGATAATCTACTTGTGAAAAATATTAATCAGATAGCAGGTCTACATAACACAGACATCCTTGTCTATAAAGTCTGGCTCTGCAAGCTTGATAAGGAGCCCTTTTCATCTTAGCCAGGCAACTTACAAAAAGGCTCCCTCCCACCTGTATCTCACTGCAATGCACATCCTTCAGGATTATCTACAATCCAATTTTATACATAGCATTTTTCAACAGGAACCACATTTCTCTGTGCTTCTGTCTGTGGATAACAGCCAGCTCGGTTCCCAGAAAGCCCATCTCTACTCTAACAGCAGAATAAGCATTTTTTGCATTTGTGATTCTATCCTGGTAGTACAGCAGGAGAGTAACCCTACAAAATTAACTTTGTTCACAAACATACAACATATCCAAATGGCAGGGACAAACATCATGGCTTAAGCACAAAGCTACAGATAAAGCCACATATTCTCCACTGTCAGGTTCAACTGCAAAATGACACCAAATCACAACATATGAAATACAATGTCACTCAGTAGCAAAATCCAGCTTGGGCTGATCCCTGAGTGAAATGAAGGCATTTCTAAAACTTCCACTTTCAGGTCATTAGGCTGGATGGTTTTCATTGTAATTAATGCCACCGTCTTTCACAACATTTACAATACTGTAGCTGCCTGCTATGCATGTTCTGAGCAAAGAAGGCAAGCAACTGTATGTTGTCTTTCGGCTTTTCCCAGTTAGGAGTCGCCACAGCAGAACTCCGGCCCACTAATGATCAGCAGTGGATTGTTACGTGCCGAGTTGCCAGCCCTGACGCACAACCTTCAACGAAGGTACGCCCATTCACGCATGTCTCTACACAGAAGACGCTCTAACTAAGAATCGAACAGGACAAGGTCTTACTGTGAGGCGACAACGCTACCGCAGCACCACCACCGCAGTCAAAGTCAGAACCAATACTAGTTCAGCTTCAACGAAACACACAGTGCAGGCTTGCAAATGTGTAGGCCTCTTCCTGGACGGGGCAAAAGAAGCAAAAATCATTTATGCTAAAACACCTCTAGTTGTTTAAATTGATACTACCAGTAGGCAAAAGAAATCTCTACAGTAATCTTCAGGGCAAATCTGAAATTACTCACCTGAAAGAAACTATAAAACCACTTTCTATTCCAACCCTTTAATGAAGGACTAATCTGTAAAAATAACTTAAGTTAAATAATTCTCAAGTAACTGCTTTCCTCAGAATACTTGACTCATTAAATCATTACACTTGTTAATTGCCTGTCCTCTGGCACAGCTAATTAGCATAAGCAGTTAATTCTTGCATAATGCTGCAAATAAATGCTTAATATTATCACATTTAAACAAAACTCCAAAATTAAAAGAACATTTCCCTTACTTCTACAAAATTAATCTACGAGTGCAGACACACCCCAAAAATTAAAATATGTTGTTCCAGTGCTAAAATTTCAAGACAAAGATGAAAACCAAACTGTGAGCTTGTTGGCTATAATGAAAATTACATTATACTATAATGGCTTTGCAATTTAATTTTAGTACATTTTATCAACATCTTTGCTTAGTAAAAAGAAAGGTCATCTCCAGTTATCTGCAGCCCAAGCCCACGAAAATTCCAACTGATTTGGTCACAAAGTGATTCGACTATTCTCCTTTAAAAACAAATGAGTACCTTCTTCCTTTACTCTGGATCAGAGATCTACCCAAAGACTACACATCAACTGTACGATTCACTCCTGCCTGTGCTCAGCCTTCCAGGTTTAAAAGGTCTCCAGTAATGTCAGGCATATCCTAAGGCAAAGCAATCCAAAGGGAACATACACAGGGGCTAGCTGAGAATTATCCTTCGCAGCTGACACATTTAATCTTGAATGCTTTCATAAAGATGACAAAAATTAAGCTCTGTACACCTTCCAACCTTTCTACAGTACCACAAGAAAAACTGTACTATAGGGTTGCTGTCATTTACATGTTTTAATGCAGGCTACCATTCTTTCAGCTAAAACACAAAGTTATACAAGCTACATTTTAGAATGTCTAACAAGACTGTTCAAGTACACTCAAATTAAAGTGAGCTTCTAATTCCCAATCTAGACACAATGATCTGGAGTGAACTGAAAAGTCAAGAGAAGACAGCTGGGACAGACCACAGGTGAGACTTGGAGGCACCACCCCTCAGCCCGTTCTTTTCTTTTCCTTCTCTGCATATTCCAGCATCTGAGGCCAGACATCAGTAGCAATGCACCCCTTGTCACATTCCTCTTTCCATATCTGCAAGAGATCAATCCAAACCTGCTCAAAGGTCACCCAAAATGCTTATCCTACCTGCCAGAATTCCTTCAATTAGCCATCACATTTCTAACCAACCATTTCTTCTTCTTGAAGTCACCCACCTTCTTTTATTTCTCCTACATCCAGGACCAGATCCAGGACTAGGCAACCTGGGCAGCTACCTACAGCCAGTTACTGACAGAGTGGCCCCAACCATGACATTAATTTAATTTAAAAGAAAAGTTAAATTTAATTAAAAAAGGTTTTACTGAGCACCTGCTGCTTTAAGATGTTCCTGCCAATGAGACAATGCACTTGTGCGAAACTTTGACAGCCTGCTGGCATTCCCAAACATACATGCAAGAAGCAAAGTCAAATGGAACTTTTGAGTGAGAAGAGAAACAACAATTCAAAAGAAATACACATGTGAAAAGTGAAACTAACTTGCTATGCACCATTAATAGAACTACTTGTGTAGATTTACTACTTACTCATAGCATTATGGATTTGATAACACAGCAGCAAGCAAGTAGGTCCTGATACATATCGAAATTTGGTAACACAGAGTCAAGCATGTTTTGTGCGTGTGTGTGTGTGTGTGTGTGTGTGTGTGTGTGTGTGTGTGTGTGTGTGTGTGTGTGTGTGTGTGTGTGTGTGTATGTGTGTGCATTTTGAGATTTGGTAATACAGCAACAGTTTTTTTGTTGCAGGTACTCGTGTATATTATTGAAACAGAATGTACGTGTGTGTGTGTGTGTGTGTGTGTGTGTGTGTGTGTGTGTGAAAATATATATATATGTATTCTGCAGTGGTGCAGCGGTAGCGTTGTTGCCTCACAGCTAGAGGTTCTCTCGTTCGATTCTCGGCTTGGGTTGGGAGTGCCTTGTGTGTGGAGTCTGCATGTCCTCCGCGCGGTCCAGTGGGCATTCGAAAGACATGTGTTGAATGGGCGTGCCTTCGTTGAAGGTTGGGTGTCGGGCTGGCAACCTGACACCATAAAACCCAACTGCCAATCATTAGCGGACAGGAGTTCCGCTGTGGCGATCCCTAACTCAAACTCTGTACTTTGGCACAGCAGACAACAGCCATATACTAAATGTCAGATCCTTTGAGGAAGAACTGAGAATTACAGTCAGTCAATGTCAGTCAGTACAGTTGGTTGAAATATTCTTGAATGGTTGCTGCTGTCATTATTGGTTTATACATTTTGTTTCATGGATTACTGGAAAAATTGTTAAAAACTACAAATTTAAATGCACTCTAATAAATGTTATTTTAAACAAGAAATATTGCTGTTGCATTAAACAAGAAATAAATCTTAAATGATCAGGAAAGTGAATAAAAAAAAGACATACATTTATGCATGGGCCTTAAAATGAATGGAGGGGCCCATAGCTGAAAAACAGTCTAGGGACCAAGGTACAGTTAATCAGCCATTACAAAGAAAGATTTGTTGACCAGGAAAGTCTGACGAGGACAGAGCCCATTTTCAGTGGTGGCTCGAGGAGAAATTCCCCAAAGACATGTCTTTGGAATGTGGGAGAAAACTGGAATACCTGGAGGAAAAAGACATGAACACAGGAAGCACATGCAGACTACGCACAGAAGGTACCCCAGCCGAGAATCAAACTGGAGAACCTCTTGCTGTGAGGTGACAAAGTTAACCACCACACCACCTTGCCATTAGCCAGGTGTATTTTCAAGTGTGACCTTCAAGGGAAAACAAGTTTGCTGTTGCTAATGTGAAGTCTGTTGGCAATGTGAACTGTTTTGCCTTGTTTAACAAATGGTCATCAATGATTGTGCTATAAAATTTGAAAGCAGTATTCGTGGTGCAACAGGTAGCACACTTAACTTTAGTGCAGAAGGATGTGGACTATTTCCCACCAGGTAGACTTACTGCTGACAGTGTGGTGCAGCATGTGGGGGGGGGGGTGCTTCCCTTACAGGTGTGTCATCCTTCAGGTTAGAAGTTAAACAGAGACTCCATCTACTTGAGTTGTTGGATGTAAAATATCCCACAGCACTTACTGAAAAGTGAAGGGAAAGTTCCTTGATGCCATGGCCAAATTTCCCTAACAGAATAAATACTGCCTTGGGTCTCCCCTGAACAGTGTGCACAGTCATAGTTTTGAGCATTTATGGTTGTTGTGGGGACAGCCAAGTAATGGGACACTAGAATGACTGCGGGGGGGGGGGGCTGTTTCCATTACTCTACCTAGGGCCCCATCTGACCATTATCTGGCTCTGCCTATACCTATTTTTAGAATAAATCTTGTCCTGGTTCCTTTCCTCTAATACTCTCTATTCTCACATTTTGCTCTCCTGGATGCAGAAGTTGATGGGCTTGTAATGTTCCTTTTAGTTCACCAAACATTAAACATTTGAAGCCTACAGTCTTGCCTCCTATGCAACCTCCACTCAAATGCTTCGGTACTGCCCATGTCACTTTTGAGAAATAACTTCTACTGTTTTCACTATGTACTTTAAAAAAGTAAAAACAGCAACATTTTCTGAAACATATACTATATGCAACAGTGATTCACTTATCACTCAGGCACCACCAAGTGCCTGTCACACAGCCATCCAGTTCTAAGATCATCCTATATGAACACTTTATGTAGAATGGCTTTAGTGCCAACCCTGCATCTATTTTTCACACAACAGCAACATACAAGTCGCAAGATACCAAGATATTTCTACTTGTACTTGCAGACTCAGTGGTAGTGGCAAGTTTACAGCCTGCAGAATGGTAACTCACTGAATTATGCAAGTATGGTACAGCTGTGGTAATGAGCTGCTGCCAAGGCTCTTAAGCTACGATTCTTGGAGGCTTGGGGAAGTTTTTCTTTTTTAACATCCTTGACATATGTTGGTTGAGTATGCTCGTAAGCAGTTTATGTGCTGCTTACACTCCATCTTTATAAGTGAGAGCGTGCCCTCCAGGTTATAGCGATAACTACACCTCTTTCCAATCATGCTTTGTTGGTCCAGCAGTAGTTGGTTGTCAGTGAGCAATGGGCAGTTCCTATACCTTCTCAGAATACTAAATGCAGTGAGGCTGGCAAAAGAAGGGAAATGGGCAGATCCAGAACTACCAAGGGCAGGAATGATAATCTATTCAGTAGGCAGGGAAGACATGCTGGGTAATTAAACCCATGTTGTGGGACGTGTACTAGGTGAGGCACAGATTCGCTAACAATGATATCATAAGTACTTCATCCTACAAGGAAAAATTACATTAATAGTTTAAAATCTGAGCGTAGTACATAGCTATAGTTACTACAGCACACACATTCAATATAACAACAGTATGACAGCAGAAGAGGTTATAAACTAATCACACTATGATCTGAGAGTAGTACACAACAACAGTGTTGTACTTTACATAATTACAATAGTAAGACAGCTATACAAATTCCATATACAACAAGCAAATATAACAGGCTCAGTTAGCAATGGTACTAATGGAAGTTGGCTCAGATGCCATATAAAATTTGAATTTGAAAGGAGGGTTTTCCTAAGTGGGAAGTTGTATGTGCAAGCTTGAAGATCGAAGCCAACACACAGTGGACCACCAAGAAGTGCTCATTTCTGCAGCAAAAAACCTCTGAAGCTTTTGGTACTCCTCTTACATGTTGTAGGAAAGCTCTACGTACTTCTGGCAGAAGGAGCACCTGAAATCATCAAATGCTTTGGGAAGCTTTCTGGAGCAGGTGGGATAACAGGTTGGATAAACCCATGTAGCTTACGCTACTAATACGCTGGTGATTATTTTGAACATGTGTAAATTAAGCTTGGAGCAAGTGAAATGTTCAGAACACCAGCAAATCTCTAACTCTTAGTGCAAAAAAGTCAAAGGGTGTCCTAAACAAACACTCTGGACAGTACAAGCGTATTAAAATAATTATCAGTAAATGCACTCCACACTGTTACCATAAATACTTGCTCTGCCCCATGTCTTTTTTACTCCATCATTTTTCTTTTTTACATTGACACTGTTTGGAATAAAAGGCTATTCAATAGCTCAGGCATCCTTTCCATGAAAAGGTATATTTTTCACTTTTATTAAAATCTACTTATCTCCAGCTTCATTCAATCTACCTCACAATAAGGGACCTGAAAATTTCCATTCAAAAGCCATGAAGCTCCCTTTACCACTGATATCTGCGGTTCGAGAATGATTCTGGATCTCTGGACAGCTGTTTGACAAAACGAGTATTAAGTGCAAAGGAAGGAATAAACAACCTGGCAAAGACTACAGAGTCTTGTGGGTTAAATAGAGCATGGAGTGGGGGAGAAGGGGTTAAAGCATGGCTAAACTACATGATATCAACAGACATGCACACACATTCAATTCACACACCAGATCACCTCCACTCTCCCTTACCACAGCAAGTCTACGTTTGATGAAAAGCTGACAGATCTGTCTGGTATGATTAGATTAGACTGGGGAAGGGTGTTAGATGCAATTAGTTCAAAATTATTTGAGAAAGATGTGGTACCAGAAACATCCAGGAAACTCAGGTGTCCAGGGGAAGCAAAAAAAAAATATTTTTTTCAGTCACAACTTTTCTCCATAAAATATGCATCTCATCCAAAGAACATATAAATTGTCGTTTCTCCATTAGCATTCACTGGTATGCAAACTATCTGATTAACCTCTCCATAAAGCAACAGTTTAAATACAATTTCTGAAAACAGAATGGAAAATGCCATTTGCACCACAAATTATAACTCACATCTCCATTTCTGCGACAAAATATAGTTAAATAAAATTATCCTAATTTTGCCAGTTTTTTTTTTTTTTTTTTTGATGTTAGAAAAAGTGCCACTCCCAAATTCAGAGAGTCCAGACAACTTCTTTCTTCTCTATTAAACAAACTTATCAAGTCTAACATGATCTCGTTAGTAGGTCCACCCATCATTTTCCAGAAAAGAATGACCTTTCTGGCTGTCAGGATAAAAGTACCATCAGCTAGGTAAGGATCTGCAGGACAGTCTAAACAAATTTCTCATACTATGTGGCCAATGTCATTTGAAATATTTTGACTACCCTACCTGGCATCACCCCACACCCCCAACACACAAACAAATGTAGCCACATGTGCAGTAATTCCAGTGTATGAAGCGTCCTGAACATCTGCCTGTTTCCTCTTTATTCAGTGCAGGCCTTCTGGGGAGGAGGGGTGGTGCCTAAATGACAAATTTCCACTCCCTCAGACAGGACAGCTGGCCACTCTAAACCTCTCCCTGCCTTAAGCTGACCTTCCATTGTACCAGAGTCATTACCTGAACTAAGGTACAGAAATTACAGATAAGAGGTTTACCTCTAACAACGACCCTGTATTTTATGATTTTACACACCAGATTCTCCTTAAAATGAGAAAGTATGCAGAAAAAAAAATTGCATATCCACAGCGTTTTTGCATGGTTTCATTATTACATCTGCTCTTACATTTCAGACTACAAACATGCCAGTGCTTTACTCTGCAGTCTCCACCAGGAAGAGATATGTGTAATACTTTAATCACAGAAAGAAGATATAGCCATCAGCTGTTTAACATGTTCCCTCTCAGTATCCCACAAAAATCAACAGAGGAATGTCTTAATATGCTAATGAGCTGATTCAAACAATTTTCAGAATTCAGCATGAGAAACTAACAAGACTGTCATAACATCATTAGGTGAGCCTGTTGTTTACTGATATTCCTGTCTCTGTCTCCATCTCTTTCAAGTTTCCCGGTAGAGATGGTGTACCACTTACCTGTTCTTTTTCAGAAAACACTTTTATTCATGTTCTTTAAATGATGCAATAAAAAAATATTTAAGAAAACTTGAGTTTGTGTGATTTGTTCAGAGGAAGGGCCTTTACCAATGAACCATATGATGGGGATGATCTTCTGCAATGACTTGTACACAGCCACAGACACTCCAATTTTCTCTTTTTCTGCTCTATATCCCATCACTATACACTGGAGACTTTCACAAGCTATTCACACCAGCTTGCAAATATGTTAGCCTCTCTGATTCATCACATATGGCAAATCCTACATCTCATCTTTAATAAAGTTCACAGGCACATCTCTCTTTTCATCACTTCATTTTCTCATTTGTCAACATCCACTAAATTCAAAATGTTATCCTTTATGCCAGCCCATCAAGGTTTAATTGGCTGCCTTTTACCCAGTGAAAAGTTGTCATGATGGCCATTATGATAATATAAGGTAGTGCCATCTGTGCCAGGGAGAATAGGACAGTTCATGTGTAACATATGCCAGCATAGCTAGCTAAAGTTTCACAAAGAATTCATGTAATTTGACTATCACACTGATTTGTACAGATGCTTGTGTTAAAAATGTATTTGTAAAGTTGCCTGTGTTAAAAAATGCATCAACAGTGGGTTCTACATGACAGAAGAGAGATATGCATGTATGTCAGACAGTATTATTATAACTGATAAAATGTACATGTTTTAACAGATAATTCTGGAAGGGAAGAGGTTAATCTCAGTCCAGCTAATTTTAAAAAAATAGGTTGAAAATTAAATGGGTTGGTTTAGGCCATAAAGATTTTATCTTACAGGTCTGATTGCAACGAGAGACAAAAATGTTTGGGAAAACTAGGACTAGGAATCTTACTATACTGTCCTTACTGGTGAACTAATTGCTGCCCTGGAAGGGTGGATGTTTTTGAAATTGTTTTATAGCTTTCAGATAATGCAACAGATCTTAGCAAAGCTCTGGGTGTGTACTGTACCAGAGTCAGGTGACCAGGTGTGATGTCATTTTATAACCAACACTGAAATTATTTTTTTTTATATTAGTGAGACATATTCGTAACTCTCACAGCAGCACTTTGTTTTTCGGAAACTGACAGGAAAGATCTCTCACACAACCTCACACCTCATCTTGCCTTGCAGTAGTAAGCAACTCAGCACCTCATCTTGCCTTGCTGTAGTAAGCAACTTAACTAGGGAACAGTAATTCCTTAGTCAGTCAAGAAAATATATTGAGATTAGTCAAGTATTATTTTTCTGCATTTGTGTGAATAACTGTGTTATTTTTATATCTCCTGTGACTGAAACTCTGGTGGTTACTGTAACTAGATATTCAGTATTCTCAAGTTTTCTACTTTACTATTTATTATTAAATATTTCTATACCTTTCATTGTGGCTGGTCTTTTAGGAAATACTTTAACATCTTAAGATTACTTATGCTTACTTTAGTGACACTGTGGTCGCTCCTGAAAGATTGCTGCATTAGTCAAACTACCATTTGTATTAGTATTAATTTAATACAGTATAATTGGGTACCCTTGTAAGAGGCTTACAGTAACTGACTGGTGGCAGCGTAATTACCTTACAGTCTGGGCAGAGGGTGCACAGCTGAAAAATCTGTGCCAGCATTTCCCAGGTGTGTGTGTGTGTGTGTGTGTGTGTGTGTGTGTGTGTGTGTGTGTGTGTGTAGATCAAATATCCAAGTGTGTGTGCCATCTACTTGAAACAGAGATACAAAGCTCCAAAGTGGTCAGTGTGGAGTCTTGTTTGAGGCCTGGAGACAGAAACAGACTCCAGCCCCAGGTCTGGAGTGTGCTGTTTCTGTGCTCTTAAGGGAAACTATGCTTGCTGCAGAGAGCTGCATCTGAAAATACTGTATTTATCCATTTTTGCTTCTAGTGGCAATCCCTCACTGGTGTCAGTGGTGAGGAGAGTCTACTCAGTTAGTAGCCCACACTAATGACCATCACACCATAATATAATTTATGGACATATTTAGGTAACAATCTTCTACAACTGATCTACTTGCTATTTTGACAGTGTACACATGCACATCATAATGCTGAACCAACACTGCGGTTTTGATTATGTTTTTTGGAAATCTGTTTATCAAGTGTCAGTGAAAATAAAAATAATGCACTAAAATGATGCTACCCTTCATGATAAATCTTAGCAGACAGGGCTTTGGCTGACTCTTCATTTCAAATGAATTACCTTTCCAATCCCTTTAACAGAGCCAAATGACTGATATTTTGTGCAATCTATAAATTACTACAGATTTCTTCCCAACTCTACCCCAATAGCAGCATAAAAAAAGAAAACTCTCTAAGGCTGTCATTTCTTTACACTGATCACTCCTGCCTCTGTGGAATATAAAATACCTACAAATCCCTACATACCTTTGGCCTATTAACCAGTTTGTATACCAGGAAAAGTTGCATTACTCCTGCCACAAACATTTGTGTTATTGAAAAACAGTGCATTACAACCCCAAAATATTTCTGTTTTAATGTTGACTACTGCATTAATAAAACCTGTCTAACAAATATTGCCAATGACTTGCATGCACATTTTCTCTACCTTGGTATTACTTGCAACTCCTCTACTAGAAAAGCCAAATAATATTGAAAGTTTACCATTTTGGCATGCATTCATGTTAGTCTTATTACTCACTTTTCAGGATTGTCAGGAAACTTGATGCGCAACTCTTGATTTTTGTAAGAACGTTTCTCAAATGTAAGAATCATCTTCTTAATATAGCCTTCATCCACAGGCTCAGGCTGAAAGCATAAAACAAAATAAAGCTAAAAATACAACATAACTGATATGTAGTAAAAGTACAGTTGTGTACACTTACCATAAATGTAGATGTTCGCGTGTATTCACTGTTGCAGTCATCACACTTGGGTTATCCTGCCAGGGGTAGCCCTCAGTCGGCCCGAATACCAGAGGCTTAGTATTTCTGCGTCGGGTGCTGTCGCTCCAGGACTGATGTCAGTGGTATAAAAACAGGCCATTGCATCAGCTTTTCTTGCCCCAAATGTCAGGAGCCCCCAATAGGGAGCTAAGTTATTGTGGAGTAACACTACCAGTAGAAAGTAAATACCAATAGCCCTGTAAGGGTGAGGAAGAGAGAGATAGAGAGAGACAAGGGGGCTGGAGGGTGGGAAATCAGGACTGCAACAGTGAATACACTTGGACATCTACATTTATGGTAAGTGTACACAACTGTACTATGTTCTGTTCTTCGTGTTTCACTGTTGCAGTCATCACACTTGGGGTTGATTCCCAAAGCTGAGGAACGGGTGGAGGCAGTCAAGAAGAGTTGGGGCTGGCTAGTATGCCCTGCAGGACTGCGGTTGCAAAGCCTGCCCTGGATTTTGGAAAGACAGGCAGGCGGTAATGCTTGGTGAAGGTATGAACAGAACTCCACATTGCCGCTTCCATGATGTCCCTGTTAGGGACCCCTCTGAGAAAGGCTGCAGAGGTTGAAGTTGTCCTAGTAGAATGTGTTCTGACCCCCTGTGGGGGTGGTTTCCCATGGTGTTTGTAACAGAAATGGATGCAGTGTGCTATCCATTTGGAGATCGTTTGTTCTGATATGGCTTTGCTCTCTGCCCCTAATGCAAAGCTGACTAGTAACTGGTCAGATTTCCTAAAGGGCTTAGTCCTATCCAGGTAGAATCTGAGCTGACTGTGCACATCTAAAGAGTGCAGGATCCTGCCCCCCTTATTTTGAGGTTTAGGGAAAAAGGTGGGCAAATGAATAGATTGGTTGAGAGCCACACTGGACACCACTTTAGGCATGAAAGTTGAGTTAGTCCTGAGGGAGACCTTGTCAGCATGAAAAATGATAAAAGGTTCCACAGCCATAAGTGCTTGTAGCTCAGACACTCTTCTAGCTGTGATGGCCAGAAGCAAGGCTGTTTTCCAAGAGAGGAATTTTAACTCTGCTGAAGCTGCAGGCTGAAGTGGGGGGGGGTGAGCTTTTACAACACAAAATTAAGGTCACAAGCAAGGGTAGGGGCTCTTCTTGGTGGCCTTAAGTTGTTAGCCCCTCTCAGGAACTGCCTGATGAGAAGGTGTGAGAAGAGAGGTGGCTCAGTGCTGTAATGTGCAGAGATGGCAGAGGCATGGATTTTAATGGAAGAGAATGACAGGCACCTGTGGTGTAGGTCTACTAGGTAATCCAGGATGAGAGGTAAGGAGGGCTGTGCTGGGTCAGCTCCTTTAGTCTGGATCCAGGAACAATACCTTTTCCAGTTGTCAGCATAGGAATTTCTAGTACTGGGACGTCTGGCTTCACGTATGGCATCCAGGACCTGTTTGCTTAGGCTACTGGAGGAGAAGTCGAGGAATAAGTCAGGCTGCTAGGTTCAGGGTCTGCAACTAGGGATGCAAGAACTCTCCCTCCTGCTGAGTCAGGAGAGTTGGAATCTAGGGGAGGTGTCATGGAGATAATGGGGACAGACTGCGCAGTAGTGAGTACCAGTGTTGTCGTGGCCAGTCAGGGGCAATCAGGAATGCCCTTGGTCTTTCCTCCCTTATTTTGAGTAATACTCTGATAAGAAGAGGTAAAGGTGTGAATGCATAGATTGAGAGGTTTTCCCACTGGAAGGATAGGGCATCCACTTTCCAGGCCTTGCTGTGAGGTTCCCTGTTGCAGAATTTGCTGAGCTGGTGGTTGTAGGGGGAGGCAAATAGGTCCACATTTGGGGTACTCCATTTTTGGGTCACAAGGCTGAAGGTGTTGTGGTCTAATTGCCACTCGTGTGGGTCTAGGAGATTTCTGCTTAAGTTGTCTGCCAGAGAGTTTTGGTTGCCAGGCAGAAAATTGAGCTTGCAGGTGAATATGCGTGGCTGAAGCCGTGTTCCAAAGGGTCATGGTCATGACTAACCTGCAGAGTGCGTAAGTGTGGTTCCCCCTTGCTTGTTAATGTACCACATTACTGTGGTGTTGTCGGTTTTGATTAGTAGAGGCCCTGGAGAGCAGGGATCTGAAAGCTGTCAGAGCGTGCTGAACAGCTAGCATCTCTTTTTGGTTGATGTGCAGATGAATTTGGTTTGGGCTCCAGTGGCCCTGAATGCACCTGCCATCCCAGTGAGAACCCCAGGCATAGTCTAATGCATCTGTGGATAGGGTCTGGGTGGCATGGGGTTGTGAAAAGGGAAGTCCCTTATTGTGGTTGCATGCTTCTGCCCACCAAAGAAAATCTTTCCTTAGACAAGGTATAATAGCTTCCAGATCTTGAGAATATTGACACCAAAGGCTTTTTAAGTACCACTGAAGTTTCCTCATATGCAGTCAGGCATATGAAATTAGCAGAATGCAGGAGACCATGAACCCTAGAGCTTCCAGGATTTTCTTTGTGGATAACTGGGTTCTGGTGGCCAGTTGAGAGAAGTAGCCTGTCAGATGAGCTTGTTTTTCTGGAGTTAGAAATGCCATCTGGGATGCTGTGTCCAGGCTTGCTCCCAGGAATACAATTTTTTAACTGGGGACTAGTTTGGATTTCTTTTCGTTGATAGTGTACTCCAGTGAGATTAGTAGGTCCTTTACAAATGTCAGGTGCTGCAACAGCTTTTCCTGACTGTCTGCCTGAATCAGGCAGTCGTCCAAGTAAGGGTAAATTTGAATATTTCTTTGTCTGTAAAAAGCAATGGCTGGAGCCAGGCATTTTGTGAAAACTCTGGGAGCAGTGGATGAGCCAAAGGGAAGTGCAAAGAACTGATTATGCATACATCCTGCCCTGAAACGTAGATATTTCCTGCAAGAATCTCCAATTGGGATATGCAGACAGGCCTAACCAGGCATCTTTGGACAGCATAGAGAGAAGCTGCTGCAGGTTGAGCATTTTGAATTTTGGTACCACGGTGTTTAGAATAGATAGATCTAAGATTGGGTGCCAGGTGCCCTCTTTTCTGGGTACCAAAAAAAGTCTGGAATAGAAACCTTGGCCTATCTGATCTGCAGGAACAGGCTGAATTGCCCTCATGGAGAGCAGGGAATGAACTTGGTTTTGTACCTCTGCCCACTGGTTTGGAGGAAGATCTGGGAACTCCTTTGGGGTTGGCAGCGCGTGGAAATAAAATTTGTACCCCTGTGACACTATGTTGAGGACACCGATCGTTGGTAATGGAGGCCCAGTTTTTTGCATGGGAGGCAAGTTTTCCTCCTAGGGCCACAAGCAGATGGGCAGAGGTGAGAGGAGGGGTTGAGAAGTCATTGTGAATTCTTTCCATAAGGGGGTGGCTTAGCACTCCCTGGTTTAGAAGTGGAGGTACTCCGTTGCTTAGATCTCTGTATGCCCTGAGACTGCTGTCTGGGGGGGTCTGTTTCCCCTAGGTCTAGTCTGAGGTGGCCTTGAGGGGGCTGGAAAAGACCAATGTTTTGAGGGGCAATGCCTACAGAATCCTGGAGGCCGAACTTGCAAACAGTCTTTAACTGTCTGCATAGACTTAGCTTTTTCTTCCATCTTTTTTAAAACCTCTTAAGCTTTGGTGCCAAACAGATTGTCTTTGTTAAGTGGCGAGTCCAATAATTTTGATTTGACATGATCTGGCAAGGTCTGTTCCTTAAGCCAAGCATGCCTTCTAAGTACATAACCTGTGACTGCTGCCCTGCAGGATGCTTCTAGGGCATAACACCCACATTGCAGGGTATGCTTACTGATTTGGCTTGCAGAATGCATAAGTTCCTGTTAAATCTTTATTTTCTGCACAGTCAGGGAAGGTAGATAATTTTTGTTTAATGAATACCATGGTATGTTGCTGGTATTTCAGCATGTGGAACTGACAATATAATGCTCTAATGGCAAGAGTTGCAGAGGTATACACTTTTTTACCCCATCTGTCTAAGGCTCAAGAATCCCTGTCCGAGGGGGTGGGATTCTTAGCTATGGTTCCGTTTATTCCTTTAGGCCCTCGGGAGATGACCTCTGGGTCAGCAGTAGGATTCTTGAAAAAAAATTGTGCGAGTCAGGAAGTCTGTAATACTGGTCAGGTTTTCTGGGAGCAGGAGGTAAAGTATCAGGAGTTAGACTGGATTCCATAAAGTCATCATCCACAACATCCAGAACTGGAGGGATAGCCAAGGGTCTGTGCTGTGGTAAGTCTAAAAATTCCCGGAGTCTCTTTTTGGACTGAAGATAATCCTGGCATTCCCAATGGAAATACTCTCTCAAAGTATGTAGGGTTTCACCAAATGAAAAATTCTCTGGAGGAGAGGCAGAAGGAATGGATTCCTCTGCATCTGAATCCTCATAAACAGATAAGGGCATGTCTTCATAATCAGAAACCTCAGAGTCGTCGGACTCTTGGTCAGATAAAGCTGCTGGGGACAAGTCTCTTTCTTTTAGCAGGAGAAGGCTGGCTTCCCCTAATCAGCATAAAGTCTTCTGCCATTTTAAGCATCTGTGATTGTGGCAAAGAAGCAGGCACGTGAGTTTGGGTCGGTTTATTAGGCACAGCTCGTACTCTGGGCCTTAGAAACTCGGTAGTTTTAGAAAGAACTTAAGATGCGAAATTAGTCATCAGTTTTGTCGAATATCGGTAGTGCGAAGAACTTCCTCAGAAGCCGGTGCTTGCACAATGGCTCCAGACCCATCCAAGGTAGAGACATCCACAGGTTCCGTAGTCAAAGAAGAGTCTCGCGGCATACCGGACTCTGAATGGGTCTCGGTAGCGGCCTGCGAATCCATCGATGCGGGCATCAGGGGCTGCGAAAACACCTCACTGAGTACCGGCGAACTGGTGACTAGCTTAACGGAAGCATAGTTGGCAGTTTTGGACTTGTGTGGTCTGTATCTGTCTTTATCCTTATGTTTTTTTTGGAAGATCGGTAGTCAGATGGCTTACCGAAGCCATTTCGGAATACAAAGATTGAGAGTGAAAGTATTTAGCTACAATAAGGGCCCGATGATGAATAGTTCAGGCGTTGAACAAAGCTCAAAACCGGCAGCGAGGGATGTCGTGGTCTGGGCCTAAACAGGTGACGCAGTAAGAATGGAAATCTCGGTGTGGTAGTTGCTATCCACAGGCGAGACAATTGTTAACTTTTTCTTACATCAGTTACAGCAAGAAAAAAGGATCCTCAACGGGGTACTTGGCTTTAGAAGACTTCAACTTCAATTTTGGAAACTAACACTCAGATAGCGGCCGACCGGCACTCGTGCAAACTGCTTCTGCTTCAAGCTCCTCGGCATGAAAGACTGATGTAATGGCATTGGCTGCCTGTTTTTATACCACTGATGACCTGACGTCAGTCCTGGAGTGACAGCACTGACGAAGAAATACTAAGCCTCTGGTATTCGGGCCGACTGAGGGCTACCCCTGGTAGGATAACCCATGTGTGATGACTGCAGCAGTAAAATACGAAGAGCATCATACTATTACAGCAGTTAGTATGTACTATGGCAGCCAAGTCCCAAGAAAGGACAATGTTAAATAAAAGACAAAAAACTATAAAGTAACTGGAAGGTAGTACAGATACTGCTAAAGTGGGTACTATGAACAATGGCAGTCAAGTCTCAAAAAAGAATACTAAACTGTCAGAAACTAAACTCATTACTTGTAATACTGAATAACTAACCCTCTCTCCTCCTTCAGACAGTCAGGCATTGAAAAAGTTAACACGTTTTGTCAATAAGCAATCTAGCCATCTTGTTTTTTTTTTTTTTTAACTTGATAGTGTCAATTGCAGCTTTCCTGAATAAAGAGGACCAGGAAATAAAAAAAAAATCATTGGTAATGCATAATCCAGGTCTATTCCAACCTTAGTACAAATACAGGCCATAAAAATCATTTGCCTTTTTAAGGAACAGTTAATATTGCTAATTCAAACCTGCTGTAGTTGGTCATTCTTAGGCAGACAGCTTTCCAAACTAAAGACATGGCTACAGCAACAGTCAAAGACCTGCAGCAGGAACGAATGCTGTCATACGGTGAATTAAACTAGTACTGGGCAATATAATGAACAAACGAAAAGCCCAGTTGAAAAGGTGCAGGAAAAATATACACCAAACAAGTCTGTAAAAAAACAAGTATATTCCAACCACCTAAGCCCAAACGAAGGAGGCAACAATTGTATAAAAACAAAACTGTTTAATAGAAAAAGGTGAGGGCTTTCACAACCTTTCCTGGTTGCTTCTTCAGACCAAATAACAGGCAAGAGTGTATTACATTCATATTTAAAGCACTTCTCATTTAAAAGCAGCCTATCAGAAGTTGATATTCAAACAGGCATAATTTAAAGAGACACTTAACAAATGTTCTAGCCAACACTTAAACCTGTCATATCCAAAGCTAGACTTCCATATAAACATATCTAGTAATAAAAACAAACATATCGGTCATAAAATAGAAAAATTTAAAAATAAGAAATTCACATCAACTAATTTTCTTCCTAAGCTTTCTACCTTTAATGGTCCAATGGGAACAGAGTTTTATGTTGAATGAGAACACCTTTAAGAATGATATACTATTTTTTCGACGTTTTGTAAAAGATTTGTTTATTTTATGGGGAGGAAGTGAATATAAACTGCAAGAATTTATAGGATACGTGAATAGCAGCTCTGATTTCCTGAAATTTACTATGAATAGTTCACAAAATCATGTTGACTTTCTGGATATTAGGGTTCAGAAGGATGAAATAACTGGTAAAATATATACTAAACTGTATAGGAAGGACTGCTATAGAAACAGTTATATACATAAAACTAGTATGCACCCACCTCATATTTTTAAAAACGTTGTAAATAATCAAGCCACACGTATATCTAGATTACATGCGAGAGATCAAGATTTTGAAGCAAGTCTGAAGTCTCTAAAAAAATTACTTCTCTATGAGGGGATATCAGCAGAAAGAGATTGATAAGGCATCTGAATTAGCTGTAACTAAACGAAACAATATCGGTAAACCTTATTTCTCCAGCCCACTTAGCAAGGAGAGGATCTCCAAAAGAAAGGAATGTGGTAAATTCAATTTGAATTTCTGTATGGTGCATTCAACAGATACTAAATTGATTAAAAGTATATTGGATCGCAACTGACATATTCTGGGCACAGACAATCAAATAAGACAGATAGTAGGAGATAAACCTAGATTTATATACAAAAATAAGAAATCTCTTAAGCAAATGCTCTGCTATACAGATAAGCATGTTGATACACCTATGCTTAATCTAGGGACAAAAAGATGTAATTCCTGTTCCTTCTGCCAGTTTATTGAAATCCACAATAACTTCGTCCATCCTTTGACACGTAGATTGTATAAATTTAAGGTGATAGCAAACTGTGAGAATAGAAACGTGATATATTTAACTTCCTGTATATGCTGTAATGCATTTTATGTTGGCAAGACCAACAGGCATTTAAGAGAAAGGATTCGAGATTATTACTGTTTTAGAAAAAGACAGGAACAC
Source organism: Protopterus annectens (assembly GCF_019279795.1). NCBI lineage: Eukaryota > Metazoa > Chordata > Ceratodontiformes > Protopteridae > Protopterus > Protopterus annectens. The sequence continues at coordinate 1,175,449,961 of NC_056746.1, forward strand.
AGTGCTATAGCTAAGCATATGATACAAAAGGGGGATACACATTATTTTAATTTTTTGGTTACTGATATAATAATGGAGACAATTATGGGTGGAGATATAATCAATAATACAGAACAGAAAGAACTAAGGTGGATTATGTCACTAGCTGCTCATAAACCACCAGGACTCAATAACTATGTGTCTTAAAACCTGTCCATAAAAGTAGAAAGCTTAGGAAGGAAATTAGTTGATGTGAATTTCTTATTTTTAAATTGTTCTATTTTATGACAGATATGCTTGTTTTTATTATTAGATATGTTTATATGGAAGTCTAGCTTTGGATAGGACAGGCTTAAGTGCTGGCTAGAACATTTGTTAAGCGTCTCTAAATTATGCTTGTTTGAATATCAACTTCTGATAGGCTGCTTTTAAATGAGAAGTGCTTTAAATATGAATGTTAATACACTCTTGCCAAGGTTGTGAAAGCGCTCACCTTTTTCTATTAAACAGTTTTGTTTTTATACAATTGTTGCCTCCTTCGTTTGGGCTACGGAGCTTGGAATATACTTGTTTTTTTACAAACTTGTTTAGTACTGGGCAATAGTGAAGACATGCTCAAGCTAACAGCAAAAGAATTGGGATATTATAGCATGTGTGGACCAACAAGACACACTTGCCCCAAACATATAAACTATATTAATTTACACACACACACACACACACACACACACACACACACACACACACACACACACACACACACACGTAAAATAAACATGTTACGACTCTAGCAGTTCTTTTAACAAAAGGAAAAGAGAAATTGGAAAACCAAATCCATTCCTTAAGAAAACTACTTCTGAAAATCCCACACTCTAATGTCCAGGATACAGGCTCACTAGCCAGGACAAGTATCTTCTTCTCATCACACCTTATCACTCCCCCTCACACACACACACAATTACAAACATGAGCACACAAATAATTATCCTGCAGAAAAGTCAAGAAAAAACAAAGTGAAATTGCTTTTTTTAACATTGCACAGTCAAAACCTCTAGTATTCCATATTAATCAAAATGCAGCTTCTGTGAAACTGTACAGAAGATAAGATAACAAGGACAGTGGCAACAGTTGGTGTTGCAATACAAGTAAGAGAAAAAAACTGTGGTGCATGCACGCAACAATAAAAACAACAGGGCAATGACAAATGACTTTACAAGTCCACTGAAAAAAACATACTTTTGAGAATACAAGACTAAACTGCAAGGCATTAAGGTCAGACATGCTGATGTCATGTTACAATACTTCAGAAAAAAAATCTTGAACACATCAAACATTTCAAATAGAGGAAATATCTTACTACTTCTAGCACTATTAACCTGTAAATGCATGACCTGAGGTTGTCAGAAATCCACGGGGAAAACAGTCATGCAATCCAAGGCCTGTTCTTTCTATGAGTGGCAGCAGACAGCAATTGCAGAACAGCTTGATACTTTACTGATTTGCAATGCGTACCAGAAGATGCAATACCTAAGTTTCCAGAAAGGGAGATTTCAGGTGTTGCACTGAGCACAAGTGCCTCAATCAGGCATCCCAAAGGAAGGAAGAGGAAATCTGGACAAGGACATCTTAAACACAGCAGAAACTAAGACACCATGGCTGGCACAACTTAAGAGAACAAAGACATCAAAATTAAAGACAAATTAAAAATGGAGCAACACAGATTGTTAGCATGGAGGGAATTCTTTAGAAGTGAAAAAGGTTTGCCTGGGTCTAAATGGACTACCATATGTATTAGTAGGAGCACTACTTTTATTTCTGCTACATACTAACAGGTAATGTCAGTCACCTGTTTGTGATTAGCAGACTACAAAGCCCATCTCCATACCTAGAGAAGTCCTGGTATATAGCTGCATTATGTTCCTACTCTACTGAGTACCATAGGGGTCTGAAAGTCTTCTAAGAATTGCACAGAACACTATAAATGGATTTTACTATGTCCTATCCCTACACAATTGTGTAACACATTTATGAACAGCACCAAGGATTGGGAAAGGATTTTCCTGACTCAGGTTCAGAAGGTGCATCCACCATAAAACATATCTTTCTCAAACTCTTGAAATACTGAGTTGCTGATACCTAGGGCCAGTGCAACTCATTGCCCAATAAAGATAAACTTTCATTGTACTACTGAAACTGCTCTTGCATTCAGTCCAAGTGTTCTGAGGCAGAGGTGGGTAGTGGTCATGTTAGCATAAATAAATTGGAATACTTTGCGCTGGAAAGGATGAATCTTATGAAAGGGGACAGGGAGAAAGGCTTTACAACTCACTATATAAACTGTAGTGATGACAGTAAGCGGCTGTAAATGTTCCAGCTGAAACTCAGCAAAACTGACAGAGATCACTAATGATGGAACACTGAACAACCCCCCCCCCCCCCCGAGTTGAGATCAATGCTGGTATGAATGGAGCAAGCTGGAAGACAATCAATCATACGAACAAGGGAAGATTTTGACTACTTATAGCCTTTGTCTGGCTGCTACAATGGACATAACCTGGTAAACACCCTGGGGGGTGTGGCAAGATAAAACTGGAGAGTCCCAAACTAGCAGTGACTGACTATGACCCGTTAGCAATGATACCTGCTAGAGCCTTTGTTGAACTTGCTGTGAAGGTATATGCCCCAGAAGCCCAACCAGCACATTCAGACTCCTTGTGATAAGCACAGAAGAATTAAGTCGCCTGTAACCAGCTGAATGGTTTCCTTGTGAACAATGCTGCTTAATTTGATTACATCCAAAATAAGCCTAAGGTCCACTGCTTTCTTTGGCACCAATAGGAACCTGGAGTGATACACTAATTCTGCTCTGGTGGGACCTCTTGGATGTTTTTTTCTCGGTATAAGATTTTACTTTTTTTTTTTTTACATAGACATTAAAATGCTTAATCCTTAATCCTATGCAATGTACATAAAAGAAATAAATAACAAATGTCAATAATTCAACAATTTCCATGAAGAAGAGCAGGTTGAGAATTTGCACTGTGAGCAATCTAAAGGCTTCTCTAAAAATAAAACTGTTTTAAGCCGCTTAAACCCAAAACAGCCCTGTGGTCCTCTGCTTTGTTTAAGATTTTACTCCAGGTTTCCCTAATCCCAATCAATTTTGGTCTGGGGATATCTCCGGGATGACTATTTTGCTCTGAGGCTTTTAATTATTTATTACATGCACCAAAATGAATCTTATGCATCACACATAAAAGTAATAAATAATGAATGTTAAATCACTCAACAGCAACTTATATGAAGTAGTGCGGGACGAGAACTTCTTGCCATTGCTTTCTGAAGAATTGTGATGTTCAACACGGCTGGTGACTGTGTATGTGAGATGCATGGAACAGTGCTATATTCACTCTGGAATATTGTTATTGTTGCTATTTTTACCATGAGTAAATCCCCAAACAACACACAGCCATCTCATTTTTTTCTAAGATAGCTTCAAAGTTTGTTGGTTGTCTGGCAGCATCTCTTGTGACTTCAATCCCCTTACCAGCTCATTGCTCTTTCCTATTTTGGGGACTACCTACTTGCATGGAACATGTCGAGCAATCACTCTCCTATCCTGCAGGGTCCCACCTCAACAAACCAAATTACGTTTTGACTTGTGAGATCTGCACTATATAACAGCAACCATGGAGTGGAACAAATAAAGAACCTGAATGGCAGGAAGGGACCCACATATCACACCAGCCTTAGGAGCGGATGTGTGTGGGGAGGCCCCAACCATACCTCTGAAATGTCCAGAGTTATGCAGAATGTCAAATTTTATTTTCATATTTTTGGTCTGCTCCTCATAAAATTTTAAGTTTTCTGGCAAATCTTTGCAGACTGAAGTCACGACATAATGACATACAGTTGAGTTTTATCTTATTTATTTTATTTATCCTTTGCTGACCAGTAGCCCCACTAGACTAGTATCCTCTTTTCAGGGGAGACACTATGTGGTATTTATACTACTGGGGAAATTAGGCCAGGGCATCTGGGAAATTCCCCTACTCTAATAGATACAGTGGAATATTTCACATCCACCAGCTATCACCAACTCAGACAGATGTGGTCACAGTTTAATGTCTCATCCAAAGGACTTCAGACTTCATACCAACTTACTAAAGTTAATAAGGGCATTATTTAGAATATACTCCTGATTTTGGGACTTAAACTTTGTCCCTCCATTACTTTTGGCTTTATCCAAATTTTTTGTAATTAAGAGGTTGACCAGTATGGCCCTAACTCCTTACAAGCTGATCTTTTCCTTATGGATCACTGCATTCTACAAGGAACAATTTAGGAAAGTCCCTCTCCTCTCTCAAAATGTCAACACTGCCCAGGTCCTGACCATACTTCCACCCCACTTTCTATCATCGTTGATTTCTCAGTCTCATCTAGACAGCAGGCAGTGGTCTGCCCAAGCAGCAATATTATCCTGTCACCCTTCCCCAAAAGGCAAGCGGGCAAAGTCTCATTAATCCTCTTCGTCACTTCCTACCATCTCAACAGGGTCCCAATGTGACAGTCATACCTGGGTCATACTGAATGCTTTATCCCTCTATGCCTCTATTTTCACAGGACTGCCTACTGTACTACTAATGGACAGAGACAGCTCTTCAATGGTTTATTCCATGCATTGGTAACCTCAAATTATATACATCATGATCCCAATTACTCTCAAGAAGGACAGCATATAACTGTTGAACATGAGATGGGCAAAACCAATCTAACACCAAATGGGATAGGTTAAATTCAAGCACCAAAGCAGAAATTAACTAGATTTAAAATCGCCTAGAAGGGCACTAGCATAGTACTTACCTATAAACCTATGACAACAAAGCTGGCACCCACTGGATATTACTATCCTTATCCATCTGTCCTTGGTGACTGAAAGTCATGTAGGAAGACAGAGAGACAGGCAATCAAGCCCGAACTGCCTACAGACTAGGTCAGTTGGGTAAAGCCTCAGGGATACTGCTGACCACCCGAAGGTGAAGGACAGCTGCCTTGCTGTTGCTGGGGACTTCTACCTCTTACATGATTCTTCTAAAGTTCCACTGGAAATTAGGGCTCCTTCCAGAGATACTGACTTTAAATAACATTGCTATGGATGTTGAAATTTCACAGCAAGACTCAACAGGTCTTACCCTCTTTTGTTATGCTCCTCAAGGAGGTGTTCCTTCACTTCATGGCAAACAGACAGTGACGCTTAACAGGAATAAATAAAGGCTCATAAAAAGTACCTTTCTGTATAGGCTCAAAAAGGTTGCCTTCATGTCCTCATAGACATAAGTAAGACTCAGCCAGGCATGCTGGTGCATATCAATATCGGATCCAATAACTCAGGCAAAAACTTCTGTGGAGTTGTATACCACTCCATCACAAGATTCTATACCATGATAACAGCTGATGACCGAGTCTGTAACTTGCTTTTGAGTCATCTGTCAGCCAAATATCAGTGTCTTATGTATTTCATCTACTACATCTCACTAGAAACATATCAGGGGCAAAAAACATTACAGATGCTATCACCTTACTTCCCATGGTAGTCCTTAGCCCTCAACCCATTACTGAGGTAATGGATACGGGGTCTGAAGAGTTGGTCCCTTAATAATGGCAACTGCTGTAATAATGTCATCTGATTTAAGAGCATCCAATCCTTATATGGCCAGAGAATTTATCTAGCTTCCTCAGGATAGCCAACAGTGTCAGGGTTGTCCCATGTTACTGTAAGCCAGTTTTTAAGTTCATCCAAGGAGGGATCCCTCAGATGGACAGCTGGGTGGACAGAAAGGCCTACTGCAATGCTCTTGATAGGGAGGAAACAAAGTCTATATGCCATTCCCTCTCTGCTCTATTTCTTCTAAGATCCCCCCGAAATTTGGAGTCATCAGAATGTGCATACTATTCTTCTTTGACATCGAGTGGCAGACTCAGAGGGTCAATGTGCCTCCTCTAACATATTTCCTTGTGACCCTCAGAGCTAACAAGGCTGGTAAGGGTATGGAAAAACACTTATGTGCAAATGATGTGTAGGAAAGCTCCAGATAACCTTGGTTCTCTCTGCCCTGCTGTTAAACAAGTGGTGCAGTCAAGGGTCTCTGAAGAAGTTTTTCCTGCCTGTGGTATTGATACTGATGTCAAAGTGGACATTAAAATCATGCACGGGTACTGCAAGGTCAGTGGCACATATGCACTTTGGCACAAGCATCAACACCAATGCCCTGACCCTGAGCAAAGAACAAGAAGCTCATCAGCACCAGTCAAAGTCAGGCTGACACAGCTCACAGCATAGCAGTCTGAACTAAATGTTATGACTATGGAATCTACATTGCATTCACTGCTGTAAGATCTTTGGCTATCATCAATGTCTGGAGGGTCAAAGCTGGCAAATTCAGGATAAGCAGTGAAAGTAACAGCATCAGTAAGGAATACTTGAAAGACCAAGAAATTGGTAAAGCACAAACAAAAGGCTCTTGTCTGCCACAGACGCAGATGAGGAAGGAGCATCAGCTAACTTCTGATTCATGACCATAGAACCCACAAACATGCTGTAGTCAAACACAAAGGACTCCTCGGGGTTGGTCTAGAGCTAAGGATTTGGTTTACCTTTCTGTTTACCAATAAAGTTAAACTGTGCGACTTGTCCTGAACAATCTGTAAAACAATGTTAAGGATAATGTCATCCATTTCTCACCACTTGGTTTCAAGATCATGAAGAGGAAGATCAGGTCTTAACATGCTTATAAAAGTCATGTAAAACTTAAGACTTCTTGGCTTGCATGGGGAACACTAATGTAGAAGTGAAAATCTGTCGGCTCCAAAGTTTCAAAGCTTTAGGCTGAGAGTCAGTAGGCCGCTGGCCTGTAGGGAATCTTTCACATAAATGGATCCAGAGTTGTCTTTTGCAGTTATGAATTATATTAGGAGTAAACACCAGACAGATGGTACACTTAAAAAAATCTATATATATATTTTTTGGATACTTACATTATCCTCTTCCGACAAACAGAAAAAGCAAGCACATATCTCAATTGTACAAGTTTCCACAGAATGTCCAGATTTTTGCCTCCTATTTTGGTCTGTTCCACATAAGTGGTTTTCTGGCACATCTCTGAGGATCGGAGTCACTAAATGACAGACAACTGAGTTTCAGACTTCATATCCTTCAGAAAATTTATGCTAACACAAAACCGGTTATTCTACCAACTGTCTCTGTTAATAAGACCAATATTTAAAATCTGTCCCTGATTTTGGGCCTTCGTCTGTCCATTACTTTCGGATTTCTCCAGATTCCTATTGCTAAGATGTTAAGAGGTATGAGCAGCCCTGAAGCAGGATATAATTCTACTTACAACTCAGAAACCTTCTCCAAACACTAAGTGCAGATATGGGAAAATTCCCCAAGAATAACTGCACTACAGAAAAAAAAAGACTTATCTGAGGAAAAAGGAGATAAACCATACCTCTTGCAAAGAATTACAGGGTTGTACT
>NC_056746.1:1175769978-1175849978 GCF_019279795.1 Protopterus annectens
GGTTGTCAGAGTGCTATTCTGCCTGACATGTAGTGGAAGTTTGTTCCAGAGGTGAGGGATAGGAATATAACACACCAACATATCTTTACTTACCTGCTGAAATTTTAGTTCCTTTAACCAGGTACTGAAAGTAGAATTTCATAGTTAATTACTGAGTAAGGGTCAGGTGACCAATAATACACAAATTCCAACTTTCTTGAATATGCAGTCTGAAAAAACATCTATCTACTGCAGTTTTTAAATGAATTAAGTGAACTATGTTGCCTGAAGCTCAGGTGTAACCTACTTCAAATCTTAGCCAAATTACTGGAAATAAATCCAACTTTCACAGCAGATTTACTTTTAGGAATGGTAAAAGTATAATCTTTTCCTCTAGATGGAACTGATGAATTCATCAATTCAAGATACAGCAAAAGTCAAAACTCATCATTATGAACAGCATAGTATGCTAGGCAGAGGTTACCTCTAAGCCACCTATAAAACTGCAGATGTTCATACCAAGTCAGAATCTTGTAGAGTACTCGCCATTCGTTTGTTCTGCAAAGGAAGAGGAGGTCATAGAAGACATGGCTCTTTTCACGGCTCAAAAGGTTAGACACAGACATGCATGAAGGAATCTAAGAGTTTGTATAGAAATATGGTTGCCAGCCTGTCCTGATAATTAATACATTTTGAGGTCACTGATCTTTTTATAGTCATGAATCTCAGAGGTCCCTCAAGTTGAGTGACTGTTCTTGATTGGCATTTGCTTACCAGACAAGTCTAAATGAGCACTGCCCCTTTTCAGGGAAGCCCTGAGGAGAAAAGCTCCATTATAGAGACACTGTGGATATCATTTAAATTGTTTTGTCATTCAGTCAGTTTTAATCATGAGCATAGTTCCATTATTCAGACATCCTTGACATCAATTACATCATTTACAGTCTGTATTAAAAATAATAGCCACATGGGGTTGTATATAAATACAAGTTTTTGTTAAGAACAGAGAAGTATAGGCAGTTCAATATCAACAGTATGCATAGATTATCAGATTTTATGCAAGAATGTTTTTTTTTACAGCAGCCCAGATAAAGGAAAGAGAGGAGGAGGCACAAGGAAGATAAAGGAGACGAGATGATAGAAGAGGGTATAGTTTTGATAATAGTACATTAACTTTTGTGCAGCAGAGAGTTATAGAGGTATAGCACAAATTCATACAGCTATATTAGTACTAGTTTAACCCGGGGTGGTGCAGGTGCAGAGCCATTTATTCATCAGGTGTTGCTTCAGTTAGCATTTACAGTCTTATAGGTTGTAAACTTTTCTAAAGTGGAGTGGATGGTATTCCAGTTATTAGCAAAGCAGTGTGAATACAAGAGTATCCTGCATTGTTGCTAAGTTTAGTTATAGACAGTAATGGATTGTTAGTGGAATGGGGAGGACTTTTAGTAGTGTGAGGATGAATGATGGAGTGAAGAGATAAGAACTTTTCAGAGTTGTACAGCAGTTTGAAGGTTGTAATAATTTAAGTACAATAGGGAATTATTTAGTTCAAGCCAGGTTTGACAGAAGCAGTGATGTGACCTATATTGCTGGTTGGTTGCAAATATGGCCACTTTATTCTAGAATTGTTCTAGTTTGGCTGAAAGATAGTCAAGATGGGTTAGGATAAGACAGGCATATAACAGGGTGGGCAGAGGAAAAGCAGCGTCTATGTTTTAGCTAGTAGAGTCAGTAAGGTTGTGCTTCACTCTACAGCTGCACCTAGCTTTTGGTGCTTCTTCATTATAGCTTGCTGTAGATGGAGATGAAATTTCAGGTGGTTGTCCACAATCACACTAGTAGTTTGGTGTGGGATACCAGTTCTATACTGGTCTTGTTGGATCACAGTATATTACAGGTAGTTTTTGGGAGGTGAAAGAGATGGGGAGAACCGTAGTATACACACATTTTTGTTTTGATTCAGGAGTGGAGCCAAGTTTCTATGCAGGAGGAGGATTCCTGGGGGAGTGTTTGAAGCATGGGTAGTGCCCTAGCACTACATATCAGAGCGGAGTCATCAATATATTGTACTATGGTGGTCTCTCTGGCTGCTGTGTTTACGTTGGTGATAAGTTAAAAAGTAATGGTCCTAGGATGGTGCATTGTTGGACTTTGGCAGATATAAGAAGAAGAGAAATCATTATGCCATTTCACTGTTTGAGACCTATTAATGAAGTAATCTAGAAACCAGTTAAGGGAGGAGGGCAGCAGCCAAGAAAAAAAAAAAAAAAAGAGTTTAGTTAGGAGAATTTAATGGTTGACTGATTAATGCCTTAGATAGATCCAGAAATAGGGATGAGGTAAGAAGACCTGATTTTTTGTGATTTATTATAACTGTGAACCGTAGAAAGGCAGTGATTGTACTGTGACTGGGTCAGAAACCATGCTATGAAGGACAGAGGAGGTTGAAAGTGAATACATCTTTCCAAGATTTTGGAGGAGAATTAGAGAATGGCAATTGGTCTACAGTTTGCGAACACAGCTGATGAGCCACTCTTAAGGATGGATATTATACTGGATTTTTTTCCATGAGCTGGGTACATTCTTTTTGAGTGTGGATTATTAGAATCGAGACAGGTTATGCAAGACTATCTGCAGCGAGTTTGCAGTATTCAACTGGAAGTTGTAAATGCAGTGGTTGTTGTGTTAAGGATTCTTTGGTATTTTTTAACTGTAGCTATTGGCACTGAAGTGAGTTATGGCCTCAATGATTGGTGTGGGATGGCCAGATTTATAGTAGTGTTGTTTTGTAATAGGGAGGTTACTGTATTTATAAAATGTGAGTTAAACTATAAAGCAGTGCTTTCAGAGTTACTGGTTATGGATGGGCTGGGTTAGGTTGATTTTCTAGGACTTAGCAATGTATTTATTGAATTACAGAACTTTTTTGGACTGTTTCATGACAATAAGCTTTTCTGTCCTGTTTTAGGTATTATTTGCTACATTTCCTTAACTATATATTGCTGCAGGGATGTTTGAGACTTCCAGGCTTCATCTGCAAGTTGCATATGTTGCTTTGCTTTTACTTAGTTAACTAACAGATTGGTTTGTTTTTAACTTTTTGGCACTCACTGCATTTGCTCAGATAGGGTATTTAGAAATATAGTATTAAGTGTGTCCACTGCTTCATCAAGGGGAATAATTTTAAGTGGAGCCCAGTTGATCTGGAGCAGGCTGGAAGTAAAACAAAAAATTCTTTAGTGAGGCTACTGAGGCTTCTGACTGTGATATAGTGAAGAACCTTCTGGGGCTGCTTGGGGTGTCTGATAATATAAGCTGTTGGTCGTTGAGGCCATCAGTTAGGATGCCAGCTGTGGAACACTGTTTGGAGTGGATGTTAGAATCATACATATTTTTAGACAAATGTATTCCAAGCAGTGCATTACATTCAATAATGGGTCATATGAGATAAGAGCGAAAGGGGAATTAAGAATTCTAGGGATCTAGGGGTGATCCCTTACAATACTGCCCAATTTGAGGGAGGGGGTTTGGTGTATATGTATATATATATCTGTCAAAATGTTTTGTTTGTCCAAATGAACTATGCTACATTTAAATTAAACCATTGTCCCTGTACCAGCTGTTAATATGGTCTAACCCACACTGGAGCAGGGGGTCCTAATGGAGAGATGAAAAAAGTCAGCAAGCAAAGGAGAGTAGTAGTGCTGAAATTGAATTCATCCTCAAGTCCTGGTGAGTATCTTTGCAAGGTGGACCCTGTTTTTTACAAAATCTCACCAAGGCGATACTGATATATAGACTGTATTTATATAGCATACATCATGGACAGAAGTAAGTCAAAAAACAAACAAAGATAGCTGGGTGCACAAGACCCAGGATAAAAAAATGCCCAATCCTGGTAGATGCACTGGTGCCAGGACTGGAAAAAATGACAGCATAGAATCCTCAAAATACGTAAACATTCCTACAATGGGGCCAGGCCAGGCCCATGGGGAAGATGGCCCCCCCTGTTGTAGAAGGAAGTAGCAGTCCACAAAAAATCACAAAAACTGATTGGCCAAAGAAGAGTCATAAAGACGATAGAGTGGACTATTGAGGATAAGAAAGAAATTATGTATTGTTACTATTATGCAAAAAGCCCAGAATTTCCAGACGCAAGATATAGAGAATGATTAAGAGAGAAATTAGAGGAAAGAAAAATACTTCCGAAAGAAAAACTGTCAGAAGCTACAAATAAAAATTTGTGTTCAATAGAACAGACTTTTGAAAAACAGTATATAGATCAAGAAACTGATCTGTTTAGAAAAAGATGCATCTGAGGAAGTGCGAAAATATAAACAATAAAACCTAGAGATATTTGAAAAATATAAAAGAGAAATATGGACATGGGAAAGGAAGAGAGATTTGATATAGTGCAATATTTATGCAAAGGAGAAAGTCCTAATATAGAGAAGACAGTTTCAGAAGAGAAATACAGACAAAAGCATCCAGATATGGAAAATTTCACACTAAACAGATTAATAGCAAAAAGATGTAATGTAGAAAAGAAGTTTAGTAAAGCAGAAGTTAAAGAAATAGAAGTTGAAGTTATGGAGTGCCTGCGAAGTGAAGGATTTAATGTAGAAGGTCTAACACAGACTACATCACAGCATGATGGAGTGAGTCCAGAATAAGGAAAAGCAAGATCATCAGGAGATATGCGAAGAACAACTATGGACAGGGGAAGGAAAAGAGATTTAATAAGGTGTAATATTTATGCAAAGGAGAAAGCAAAACTAACCAATACAAAAAAGAGCAACACCAGAGATATCTGAAGAGCAATACAGGCAAAGGAATCCGGATATGGAAAACTTTACAATACAAAAAATAAGGAGATTAAGGGGAAAAGTAGAAAAAGAGATTAGTAATGGAGAAGTCAAATAAATAGAAATTGAGGTTGTACAGCAGCTGCAAAGAGAAGTATTTAGTGTAGAAAATCGAATGCAGAAAGCACCACAACATGATAGAGCAACGGATATCCAAATTAAGGGGAAACCAGTAGAACAGGAAGCAATTGGTCAGGTGCCATATCAAGATATTTTGGAACTTTCCACAGAAAACCATTATAAATGTTCATTTGAAGCTAAACAGCAAAGGAACAAAGAGGAAACTGTAAAAACTCTGATGCAGTCAATGTTGAGGAGTGATAGGTCAGTGAGTTCCCATATGACAGAGCAACGGATGGCACAGGATGAAATTCGAAGATAATATGCCACAGGAAGATGCTATAGAATCTTATACAGAATGCCCATAAGAAAAAGAAAATAAGGGATGTGCCCTCAGTTTGGAAGAAAATGAGTTAAGAGAAGAGTTGCTTGATTTAATAGACATAAACAGATACATCAAGATCAATGAAAGAAATGGACTGCAGAAGGTTAATAAAACAACAAAAGTCAGAAGTTTGATAAAACAAATGAACACAGTAATTAGGACTGTCCATAGAGATCCATGTGATATAACAGAATATATTACTGTGCTGCTAAATTAATAACAGATAAAGTTCTACCACAGGAATACAGGGTAGCGAGGGAAAGGAAGGGTCGAAAGTGAATACCATCATGGAAATATCAAATGGAGAAAACTATCGAGCAGCTAAGACAAGAAGTGTCACTGTTAGAAGATTATAGAAGAGGGAACAGATCAACAAAAATACTAAGAAACATAGATGTGATAAAAGCAATGCGCAGTCTTAGAAGAGACCAGGATCTATCATGTACTATCACAAATAAACTAAAAATTTCAGCACAGGCTGAAAGACTTAGAAGATACAAAGATAAATAAAGGAAAAGTACAAAATAAGCAATTTAATAATGATCCAAAAAAATGTTTAGAGAGAATTGGGAAATAAGGTAAAAGGAATTGAAAGACCGCCAAAAAAAAGAAGAAATAGATACATTCTGGAGAAGTATCTTTAAAGATCCTGTGGAACATAAGAAATATGCTAAACGGGTGGAAGAAGTAAAAGAAAGAATAAGAGGGTTAAAAGTACAGGATATGAAATGGGATGAAGTAACTGCCAGAGAGATTGAAACAAAGTTAAGAAAAGCCTCTAATTGGAAAAACCCAGGCCCAGATGCAGTACCTAACTTTTGGCTGAAAGTATTAACATCTTTGCACAAGGATTTAGTCATGAGTAAGAACTATTTATATGTGCACCCCGAACAGACACCACACTTGTTAACAACAGGAAAAACAATGCTCTTAAGAGTGAACCTGCAAGCTACCCTAAAAACTATAGACCAATAACTTGTCTTCCAACGATGTATGAACTATACATGGGAATTGACGTCGACAGTTTATAGCCATTTAAAAGAAAACTTAATTATGGCAGTAGAACAAAGGGGCAATAAAAGAAAGTCATATGGAACAAAGGATCATTTGCTGTTAAATAAAGTTATAGTGGAGAACTGTAAAAAGGGGAAGAATCTAAGTATGGCATGGACCGACTATAAAAATGCATTTGATAGTATCCCACATTCATGGATAAGAGAGTGCTTAAAAATGCATAAGACACAACCTACACTAATTGACTACATTACAGTAACCATTAAACAATGGCACACCACTTTGCAATTAAGCCATGACAAAGAACAGATTATTACCCCAGGGATAAAAATTCAAAGGGGGATATTCCAGGGTGACTCTCTGGTCACCATTGTTATTCTGCTTTGCCATTAATCCATTAAGCTGTTTACTTAACAACATAGGCCATGGCTACAATATGGCATCTAGAAAACAACAACGTCTAATGACTTCTCATCTTCTCTTTGTCGATGATTTAAAACTGTATAGCTCATCAGATGAGGAATTTAAAGCACAGCTGCAGGCTGTCCAGACTTTTTCAGATGATATTGGAACGTTATTTGGTCTTGATAAATGTGCAAAAGCAACCTTTAAAAAAGGAAAACTGCAACACCAGGAAAACATCAGTTTGGGACAAGAATATGATATAAAAGAACTTGAGCAAGAGGGAGTGCATAAGTACTTGGGAATTGATGAAGGATCAGCTATAAAAACACAAACAAATGCAAATAAAACTCAGTAAGGAATACTTTAGAAGACTTAAATTAATCCTGAGAACAACATTGACATCTACGAATAAGATCCAAGCTATAAGTCAATTTGCTCTTCCTGTCCTAACTTACAGTTTTGGAGTGACTGAACGGCCCCAAAAAGTGTTGGATAGATTGGATATTAAAACAAGAAGGATGCTTCATGCTCCCCAAATTATTTATAAAAAACAGTGTATACCAAGATTATATATTCCCAGTTCCGAAGAAGGGATGGGTCTCCTTGAAATTGATTACATGTAGAGATCTGCAATCATGGGATTCCACACACATTTACTGACCTCACAAAATCCAAATATAGTGAAAGTTTTGAAATATGAGGAGAATAAATCTAAGATGACATCTCTGATTAATCTAGCAGAAGCATAAAGATGTCACGCAGGAATGGAAATCAAACCAACATCTACTGACCTCACACGATCCAAATATAGTGAAAGTTTTGAAATATGAGGAGAATAAATCTAAGATGACATCTCTGATTAATCTAGCAGAAGCATAAAGATGTCACGCAGGAATGGAAATCAAACCAGAAGTGGATAAAATTCAGGCAGTAACTGAATGTGCCAAAAAACAAAAGAAAGAATATAAGGTGAAGGACCAGATGAGAAGGTAAGAAATGTGGAAAAAAACATAAATACAATTGCAAGTATAGAAAACTTCTAGAAGAGCCTCATGTTGATCAAGAACGAACACAGGAATGGTTGAGGAGAGGAGAGTTCAAACCAAGAAATGAAAGGTTAATACTGGCAACCCAAGACAGTGGTCTACGTACACGCTGGTTTACTAAGTCCATTGAACATGTGGGAGAAAAACAGACAAATGTAGGTTTTGTGGAACCAAGCTGGAAACAGTCACACACCGCATTGCTGGTTGCGACACACTAATGGGAGAAGGACTGTATACTGAAAGGTATAATAATGTGCCGATACTGTTGCACTGGGGATTGTCCAAACATTATGGTATCGAAGTGGCTGAAAAACACTGGAAACATGAAGCACAAAGCATCATAGAAAATGATGAGGTTTATATCACTTGGGATCACCCATTACCAACAGTTCAAAAGACAGATGCTAGAAAACTGGACATAGTAGTCCAAGAAAACAGGACAAAAGTTGCACTGATCATTGAAATTGCCACACCCAATGACTACAGGGTCTTGCATACAGAGAGACACAAAGTCATAAAACACCAAGATCTGCAGGCAGAAATGACAGCCATGTGGAAGACAGATACCCAGACAGTTCCAATTGTAGTAGGAGCAACGGGTCTTAGAAAAAAGAATTTACAATCATATTTTAGATAAGTTATCAATTCATGTAACCCCGTACGAATTGCAGAAGGAGTCATTACTGGGCACACCGAGTGGTGCGAAGAGCACTACTGGCTGACATCAAAGAGTGAAACAATCCTAATTTCATGAACTTTAATCGTACTCTGACTTAGGAATGGGGTCCATTCCTGTCATAGTATTAGAAACCCAAAAGACCTGGAGAAATTAAAAAGAGCAATTGTCTGTAAATTTTAGACAAAAATCTCCTAGCCTGTAGCTATCAATGATCTGAAAAATAGATGCCGGAGCCTTTGGTACACCACAGGTAACTTTTTTGCTTACATAAGTGCCACCTGCAACCAACTACATGGGTTCCGTCAGACAACCAATTAACTAGCTTAGTACTCTTGTAGTTTTTAGTGCTACAAATTTGCTCAAATGACCTACATTGACAGTGAGAGGGCAGGGCCACTTGGAGGGAATGTCTACTGTGGAAGTTACAGCATGTCCTCCAATGACAGTCCAATGTATACCCCACCCTAGTGCTCAGCCAACAGCTTAAAACCCATCTCACAACTTACTATCTGGTTCTCAACATGGATTTTGTTCTCATTATGGAACTAACACAGCTGTCCTTGACATAACAGAATACCTACATAAAGAACTTAACCATGGTGAAGTTGCTAGCACTACTTGTTGGAGCACTTGACACAAAAACTCGTTATAAATCAGAGTTACTGCTACTGGAGCATCTGCTGATGCTATCAATGGTTACTCTAAAGACACATTTTAGGATACCACCACATCATTCAATTTGGATGTTCCACTTTTCTCTGTGTTTGGCACACATTTCATATGTTCTTCCTAAGCTTACAGCCATGGAGATCATCAAGAGCCTCAGCCATATCACTTACTATTGGTGGGAGAATAATGTCTCCCATTAAGCAGATTTTTCCCCCACAAATCCCAGGTGAAAATTTGTGATCATCTATCCAGTCATCTAGACTGATCTTAAATGATGCTAGCGAGGTGCTCTACTTCATATCCAAAACCAAACTCTTCTAAAATGGGGAGTGCACTGGGATAACTAACTGCCACGCTATCTGGTGTTCAATGCATTTGGCTAACTATCTGACATACCGTCTGGTGTTGTTGATGTAGTGTAGGCTTAGGTCAATAGAGTAAGTGAATGCTTTACACTCCTGCCATTTAGTTAAAGGAGTTCAAAAAAGTGTTTTGGGTAATTCATAGCATGGAAGGTTAAGCAGAGATCATCCTTTAGGAGTCTGCACAACACTGAGGACAGCGACAAGGCACACTATCTGAGTAACTAATGGTATGGAAATTATTCATCAGAAAGATTGCCAAACACTTGAAAGCTTTCAAGCAGATTTCATTGTTTTACAAGGTACATACCAAAGGGGTAACTGTAATAAATACATGGGTCTAATAAGAAAGAAGGAATAAAAGTACGTCTGTAACTTATTTGAACTTTGAGGAAATGCCACAAAGGATAAGTTTGCCAAGGTAGAACAACTGCTACCACAGAGACGCAGTAGTCAATGGTGGGTCTGCTTTCAAAAAAAGGGTATCAAGTCCCTAATGACTGTGTCAAATTAAAGTGAAGTGTTTCATATATGGCAAGTAAAAGTAATGCTCGATTTTGCCAAAAGTAACTATGCCACATCTTTTGCAGTGGAGGTAAGCCCATGATTAACGCACCAAGCATGTGTCTGGTCTAAACCTTGCTAGAGAATTTCAGTATCAGAATGGGATCCTTATGGCTCTCTCTAACTAGTTCCAAACCCAAGTTCAAAATTACCATTAGGAAATGCAACACTCCTTATACAACAATAAGTGAACATAGCTCTTGGTCAGCCCTAAAAGTTTTTCTTATACGGTTTGCCAATGGATTTCTTACACAGTTTGTTGATGTGGAAGTTCCACCACAATTTTGTTTTAAACATGCAATTAGACTTGACATTAGACTAGTACAGATGCCTCAGTACATCTATTCAAGAGGAAGTGAAATTCAGAGAAGTAAGCAATAATGTCAGGTGCTAGGTTTGCTTAGGTTCTATACGATTTATAACTATCAAGACTAGCAAATACTAAGCAACTGATTCTAAAGTAATCTCTAATGTAATAAGAGTTCTTACAGGCTGCAAAAGCTGGTTTTCAGGAAGACAATCACACCAAAATAGTCAGATTTTACTACTTTCCATATTCATGGATGCCATATAGTAAATCCAGTGTTATCAGGTTAAACCATTTTGAAAGTACTTTGTTCTGCATCATCCTTGCTAGCTGTACAACTCTACTCAACTCTAAATGTCAACTCTAATGTGCTCAGGAAAAAAAGTTATCTATGTATGTTCTGCCTACTACATTCACAAAATACTCACCAATTCAAGCTATTCAGCTATGAAGAATTGGTAAAGCTCTTTGGATATCATCTTGAACAGAGACTTCTTAACTGACCTTCAGTTATTAGAAATACTAATAATAAAAGAACAAGACAATCTATAGTCAGACATTTATAACAATTTGCACCAGAGCAACTACATGTACTTTCCTCATGCCGAGCCTCTTGAATGCTTCCTGTGTACTATCTATCCGCTGTCAACTATACATAATCATGATAAATATATGTATGTACATATAATATATATAAAAATATGCACACACACATATGTACATTCTATATACACACACATATGTACATTATATATACACACACACACACCTATATATACATATATAATTACACACACACTATATATATACATACATACATATACACACATATATATACACACACACACACACTCTTTCACTTCAGAATCCTGAAATATCATAATCCTGAATTTCAGAAAGTTTAATAATCCAGAAGCCCAAAATCCTGAAAACTCAAAATCCTGAATCCCAAAAGACTGAAAACACACAGGATACATATACTGACTATAGAGAACAGAAACCAGATTACATTCCACCAAATATAAGCAGGGGGGCAAGCCGCCCTGCACCCCCACACCCCCTGCTACTTAAATATATCAACTCCAACACTGCACTTCACTACACTATCATGAGTTATGTTGTAGTACAGCAAGTTAAAAGGGAATGTTACTAAGGTTACAACAGGCAGTCATGAACACAACTCCAACACTGCACTTCACTACACTATCATGAGTTATGCTGTAGTACAGCAAGTTAAAAGGGAATGTTACTAAGGTTACAACAGGCAGTCATGAACACAACTCCAACACTGCACTTCACTACACTATCATGAGTTATGTTGTAGTACAGCAAGTTAAAAGGGAATGTTACTAAGGTTACAACAGGCAGTCATGAACATATGTGACGGTGTGTTTGCCATTTTTTTCTGTGGAGTGCTATCTTGGAGTTTATATATTTAATTAGCAGGGGATGTGGGGGGGGTGCAGGGGGGCTTGCCGCCCCCGCCCATACTTGGTGAAAAGTGCTATCCTTTGTCTTGTATGTGTTTCTCTGTGTCCTTGTACTGGAATATTGTCATTCTTTGTGTCATGTATAATTTTCAGTATTTTGTGATTCAGGATTTTAGGTTCCAGATTATGAAGTGAAACCATATACACATAGATAGATAGACACACACACACACACACACACACACACACACACACACACACACACACACACACACACACACACACACACACACACACACACCTCCAAAATAGTAAGATAGTCTTGAGTTATGCAAACTAAATAAATATTCACAAGCCACACCCTAATGCTTTGAACTTGCTAATACCTCTAACTAGTGGAATGTCAAACCTTTAGCAGCCTACAAACATTAAATATAAAATAAATGCTTATTTATATAACTTTCGGTATAAATAATGTTGTAGAATATCTGTCAAGATACACAACTTACAGTACTCATATTAATATCGATTTTCTACCATATCTTTTAAGGTTTCACTCAAAGCCATGCAATAGCTTTAAGTGACATGGTTTTGGAAATAATGAGCATACAGAAAAAAATGCACATCTTCCCAAGTCCTAGCAAATTAGCAACGTCTGCCAAAAATATATTGCATGTGGACAGTAACAATTAATTTTTCTGCCTCCCAACATGACATGTCAGAACATGCTCACCCCTCAATATCAAGTAACTTTCAAAAAAATTATGACTGCAAATATAAACAAGTGGCAGTGACTAACATCTATCTACACTGCAGGGCATCCTAGATTAGGAGTCTTCATGTCATTTTGTTAGTTACACCTTGCCCATTCTCATGTTCTTATTGTAACTGGTAATTCATTTAGTTATGGAAGCCAGACCCCCACCCCCTCAAAATATCAGAAGACCATAAGGAGCTATGGATGTTAAAATGAAGTACAAAAACAAGGCAGTATAGGCAGGAACGAGAAGTCTACATCTCTCACTTCTGAACTTTCACTCGTGTCGCATCACCTCTTGCCACCACATCATTACCACATAAAATGCACTCACTCACTCCAGTTCTTTCATCTGCCTCTTACTGCAAATTTATCTTCTCTTTCGTATCACTCCTTAAGTTTTCACTCAAGATTGCGTGTTCAGACTTGCTTATAATTTCCAGGCCCTATTCTCCTCATCCTCTGTGCTCCCCCGTTACTTTTTTGACAGATGCCCTACTCTCTCCTCCCTCACTAAATTTCCTTCTCGTAAATGTTTTCTTTCAATAAAAAAGTCTACAGCATATTTCAGTAGCTAACTTGAAATTTTTCTGCCTAGTTCTTTTATACGAGTAATTCCCTGTAGCAAAAATGCACCATATTTATAACTGTAATCTGATGCTCCGAATATTTAACAGTCTTCTTCCACTGTCACAAAACATGCTAGTCAACTAATTAACCAACAGCTGCACTCCACTGTCACTGGACATACTTGGTGTCCCTGTTTTCCTTGCTCTTAATGGTGTATGGCTCATTACACTTGCTATTCTTTGTACACACCAAATCCCCGAGTTTGTTTTTATATTCTACGCACAGTGAGAATACTATACTGCTGCTACTGTTTTCATTTAGACACCAAATCCCCGAGTTTGTTTTTATATTCTACGCACAGTGAGAATACTATACTGCTGCTACTGTTTTCATTTAGACTACGTATATCAGTCATTATTTATTAAAGGTCACTTCTGTAATTTTACATACATTCTACAGCTGTTAATTACTATAAAACATGCATCTGCATTTGCTTTGACAATCACAATACCCAGTGTGTTTCATCATCTGTATTTCAGAGCCTAAAAGAAATTTTATCGCATTTGTGAAATTCTTCAGGCAAAACTACTACTGACACATATATCTGCTTTTTCACTGCCAAAAGTAGATAGAAGACATTGGAACAGTGTTATCGGTAGTGAATACACATATGCCTATACATAAATTTATACCATTAAAAATCAACACCAAATTTATCACCAAGAACAGATTGTTTGTAAAATGTACTCGAACCCATCCATCTAACCAAACACCTTTTACATTATTTTAACCATTAAAACTGCAAATCAATAAAATCAGTTGCAAAATGCATTCAAAACTAGAACTCATTCAACTGTGATTCCAAGAATCCCTTTCCTCTCTTATTTAAATATTGATACATACACACACACGTATGCGCACACTTCAACATACACAAATATATATGCATGCATACACATACACCCACTTGATACATGTATGTATATCTATATACTGTTTATATATAATAGATGTATATACACACACACACACAAACTACCTACTCATTTTCATGCACATAAAGGTAATTTGTATTGTGGACTTTTTGTATACGATTCAAGTTTTTTTCCCCATGTCTCCACTGCAAATAATACTTGAATGGTAGAGTTTTCCACTTAAACATAAATTAATTAAAACATACCTAAAATCAATTCCTGAAACCTAAAGTTTATTTATTTAAGTTTGTTGACTAGGTAAGACTGCTGGTCCGATGACCTTTTTCAGTAACAAGTATGGTCAGAGGCAAACACAAACAAAGTACAAATAATAGTTGTTGTATCTTTTGGCTTTTCCCGGTTAGGGGTCATCACAGTGGTCCGCTAATGATTGACAGTAGATTTTTACGTACCGAGTTGCCAGCCCTGATGCACAAACTTCAACGAAGGTACGCCTTCACGCATGTCTCCACACATAAAACGCTTTAGCTGAGAATCGAACAGGACAACATCTTATGTGAGGAGACAATGCTACCGCAGCACCACCACCGCAGTAAAGTACAAATAATAGTACAACATTGTAATGTAACTTTTAAAAGGATGGGCAGCTTAAACATCAGTACATATTTATAAGCAGAAGAAACATGATGGTTAAGGGACATAGACAGCAAGATGTTAACATGCACACTTTTTAACAACAGGCATACGTTGGTATTTTACAATTAGCCAAAAATACAGTCCTAACAACAAGGGAGAAAGGTATACAATGCATCAGATTTTAGTTAAAAATACAGTCCTAACAACAAGGGAGAATGGTATACAATGCATCAGATTTTAGTTAACTAGGTAAGTATCAAGTACACATTTTAGGGTGATGGAGCTAGAGTATGGTATCCTGAAACTGAAATAATAATTGCATATTGCAATTAATCAGCTTAATAATAATAATAAACATTGTCTACATTTTCATAAAAGAAGGAAACGCAAGGAAGTTTTAATTCCGGTATGGTATAAGTGGTGATGCCCGAGGTAACCAAGCGGCTTTTATCTATAATCGAAGAGTAAATCCGATAGTCTTTGAAGGTGTAGCTTCAACTATTTGTGCAATTCAGGAAGGTTATGAATGTCAGAAGAACTGACACAGAGCGAGTTCCAGGCTGGAAGGGCCAATTTTGAGAAAGATGTTTAACCAATTGGCAGGATAAAGGGAAGTCTAGAATACTGTATAGCATCATGGTTTCAGAAAGAGTTGTTAGTTACCACAGTCTGAAGTCTGCAGTCAAGAGGTGGGTAGTAAGAGTCATATACAATGAGGCAGTTAAAAAGAAAATGGGGCCTTTCAGTAATGAGAGTCCAGTTAGCTTTCTTGATGGAAATATAGAGATGTTCTATATTTTGTGCAGAGTGAATAAGCTTCTCTTATGTTTATATTTTTATAATACTGAGTTATGGCGTGATAAGCTGAAAGCAAAGATGCGGAGACCATATTAAAGCTATGGCATTAATGTTTGTACAGCAACATCTCTCAGCTTCAGGTGCCAGATGATTAGAAATTCTACAACTGATTTATTACTTTGAAATTATTCTGCATGGATTTGAGAAGTTAGGATATAATCAATTTGTATACCAAGATATTTCTGCTCATAAACATTATGAAGAGGGATTCCCTATGGATAACTGAAAATTGGTAGCAAGATATTATGATTTTTTGTCAGACTTTTTAGTATAGATTTCAAGTTCGTTAATGGTTAAGTTTTTTAATGGATAGCCAATTCCGAAGTACACTAAAATTGTTTTGTACAGACTGTTGTAATGCGATAGTATTTTTGCAAACATTAGTAAAGACCACAGCATCTTCAAAAAAGAACATGACATTGACAAAGGTCAGTGGAAAGGTCACTGATGACTAGGTAGGAGAGTCAAGGTCCTAGAACAGATCCTTGAGGGACACCTTAAGGAAGCAAGGCTGTGTTACAAGTTTCTGCATTTGCCCATACCTTAATTGGATAGAAAGAAGTTTCTCTGTTCACCTTTGAGAGAGGGGAGCTTTGAGCAGCCTATCTGTCCCTGGAGGAGTGGTTTCAGCCCAGAAATTAGTAGTTTATTGGCCATTTTGGGCTCATTTCTATCTCTTTCATTTTCCTGCTATAAAACCTGCATTAGCGTGGTTCTGTCAGCCGGGCAGCGCCGTTAGCTAGGGTATGACTATTCCCGGCTCCACAAAGTGTACTCCTCAATTTTTCCCTTGGAACTAGACAAACTTTCAACTTAAGCACTCAAACTATTCACTTCCCAGCCCGGCAATTGCTCAAAGCTCATAGCAAGCACTAATAAACCTTAGCACTAGACCCCCCCCTATACTGTAGAGAAGGCCAAGGCTCTCTATTGGACCTTACCAGCCAATCAGTAAAACAGCTCACTGTACCTATCCAGGCATGTCCAAAGGGCAGTTTCCGGTGTACTCTCCGGTCCATCTGGTGAATCTGAGCATTTTGAGGCAATGTTACAACTGCCTCATGTTCACAGACAACCCTCTCCTCCAACCACCAAACACTAATACATGCGAGAGATGCAATCATACAGCCAAACTGGAGGCTAAGTTCTCTCAACCCAAGACTGGACCAGACAGTCAAGAGGAGAAGGGAATTACTTGCATCACGCCACCAGTCTCACACAGACCTATGAAACCAGCACTGGCCAAAAACACACAAATGCACAAAAACATACTCGGAGGCTCTAAATAAAAATCTGCAAAAGGAACAGAGACCTCCAAAGCAGACATTCAAGCAACCCCCACCCCCCAACACAAACCATGAAACACATACTTCACAAAACTAGTGTACCACGCAATCACAGCCCTTAAGGCAAAATAACATACCCAACACACTAGTAATAGGTGAGTCAGGCACATTGACTTCCCACTCACTAAGCTGAACAAGGAGAAGGTTACTGTTAGCTGCCTGTCGGGTGCCAGGATCCTCCACATAACACAAGCACTCAGGTCACTCCAGAACAAGTACAAATATGACTCTGTCATTGTCCATGTTGGTGGGAATGACCCGAGCCGTACCTCCCTGGACTACATGAAGAGAGACATGGAAGAGCTCTCTGAAAACATAGTCCAGGCCGGTATGACCCTGACCCTGAGTAGCATCCTGCCCTCACCAAGAATGATACCACAGTATAAAGAAAAAATTATCAATTCCAACAACTGGCTAAGCTTCTGGGTCATTCAAAAGGGATCCAGTGTCTGTCAGCCTGGGATGAAATGCTCGACAAGCCACGCTGCTTCGCTAGAGACGGCTTGCACCTGTCACCCTTAGGCTTTTGAATACTGGCCAAGGCTCTTGCCACCCCATAGTGCCTTTTTTAGGCAAGGCTCAAAAGACAAACCCACCACCGTAAATAGCACAAGTAACAAAAAACTGAGGGTAATGCTACTCAATGCCAGAAGTCTAAACCTCAAAATGGATGCACTCGAAGCACTCCTCAGTATGGAGAAAAATCAATATATGTACAGTAACAGAAACCTGGTTTAAGGCTCCAGAGAGCACCCCAGCACTACCAGGCTACTACTCATACCATACATTTCGGCCACAAAACCCGGACCGAAATACAAAAGGCGGGGGTATATCCATATTCATCAAGGATTCCCACACCTCCAGGTTAGTGGCACAGCACGATGCTTCAGAGATCATCCACGTACAACTAGCAATGGGCAGAACTGCAATTCAAATTGTAGCTTGCTACAAATCATCCACCATGTCCCAGGACCCCCATTCCGCATTTCTGGAAAATCTGGGAAACATAAAGGTCCTACCAAACACCCTGATATTGGGTGATTTCAATTACCCAAACATTAACTGGGAGAACTACTCAAGTACTAACTCCCTTGCCCAACATTTCCTAGAATTTATAAACTCAAATGCCCTAGATCAACTGGTCAACACCCCCACCAGAGGTGACAACATATTGGACTTGGTCATCACCAACATGGGCAACCGGTACTCCACACCGAAGGTCAACCCCTCGCTAGTTAGATCTGACCATAAACTAATCACTCTGTATATCCACATTCCACCCCTACCCCCGGTAAAAAAAAAAAAACACTGTGAAAAACTTTACAAAAGCAAACTTCACATTACTTAAGACAGAGGTGGAAAGTTTCAAATTCCCCATGATAAAGGATAATGCTGCCCAAGCTGCAAAATCCTTTACTAATGCACTCTACGGGTACCTACAAGAATGCATGGATCATGCTATCCCAAGCAAAACCAAGACTCACTCCTCCACGAAAAGGAAACCAGTCTGGAGGACCCCTGCCATAAACAAACTATACAATAGAAGGAGGAAACTAGTACAGAAAAGAAAAAAAAAAAGAGAGTAAAATCCCAAAAGGGGAAGACATCCCTGATCAGTATCAGCAAGAAACTACGATCCCTCATAAAAACATCCAAGGCTAGCTTCGAAAAATTTGCCAAGGACTCCAAAGACAACCACAAGGCATTCTTTAGCTATGTCAAGAATCTTAGTGGCAATTCCCAGAGCTGCTTGGAGTTACTGCAGAATGGCACAAAATACACTGAACCAACCGATAAACACCAACATCCTGGCAGACAGGTTCAGTGCAAACTTCACCCCCCTCTCACTCCCAAAAGGGCCCATAACCATACCAGAAGAATGTAGTGCCCCTGAAATCACAGACACTCAGGTTAAAATAGCCCTCTCCAAAGCCAAAAACACAGCATCAATGGGACCAGATGGTGTCCCAGGCTGTGTCCTACATGAGCTCAAAGATGAACTAACCCCTCACCTAAACACACTGTTCAAACTCAGCCTCTCCACAGGCTACATGCCATAGAGTAGCACACAGCAATGGTTATTCCTCTCCACAAAGGTGGAGCCAAAACAGACTCCGGGAACTATCACCCTATAAGCCTGACTAGCTTGGTCTGCAAGGCTATGGAACACATCATCATGGATCTCATTAACAGAGACATTGGGAACCTCCAAACACTGGACCCAACACAGATATCGGATATTCCAGCAGCACAAGAATTGTGTTCTAAATTAGAGAAACTGATTTTTAAAGAGACTTCTGTCTATTATAATATTGGTAGTCTTCAGAGGTACCAGGAGCTGGAGATTACGCCGAGGGGTTTAAGGTCTATTAAAAATCCTTTGTCTCACTTTGTGCTATCAGAAGAACTTGAGGTTAAAAGTTTCAGGAGCGGTGGATAGCAGCAGCACATCGCTGCAGTTTGGAATGGGTTGCGATTCTCATTGAAAGGGATAGAATAAAGAGAGAGAAGTTTTTGGTGGAAACTAAACAAATATGTGAAGAGATTGTTAACATAACATCTAATTCAGTATTAGAGACCTTTTTGGTGAACATGAACAATAAACTTTTGTCTTATGAGAAAGATCTAGTAGAGATCGTAAAAAGTATAAACTGCATAGGGACATTCGTGACTATGAATACAAGAAAGCATTTGTTCTTTCAGCCAATCAACAGCCGAAGAGGAGGAGCGTCAGCTTTCAAAAAGATAACATCACTTCCGGCCAACAGAGAAACAGGAGTTTTGTTTCTGGGGAGAGTGGAGCGTCTTCGTTTGACGAAGAGGAGAGAGTAAATGACAATTTTCCAGATTTACAGGGAGCGGCGGATCCAGAATCCTTTCGGAATACCTTTAGGGGCTCCAATGGACAAAATTACACCACCAGGAAGCGAGGATGGCAAGGACAAGAACGCCATAGAGACCCGGGTGAGGGACGATTCAAAAGAAGTAAATGGACCATGTGAACAGGTAGAGGGTACTATTGTACTGGAATATGTCGTCAATTTATCGGATTATGTTTTCGATGAAACTGAGTTGTCGGTTTTAAACAAAGGTATTAAGTTTATTCCAACAGTTTTGCCAAGAATGTATGAAATAAAAGGTGAGATCTTTAGTCTAGTGCATAAAATGCACCTTAAAGAATATTTTTATAATATAGAAAAGAGGGAAGAAAACGTAATTAATGAAATCTCAGATTCTGAAAGTAGTGATTATTATTTCTCTTGTGAGTCGGAATCTGAAACAAATGCATATAGCTTGTTGGATACAAGCAAAATTAAGACTAATAGTACTTTCATGCCTCCAAGCAAAAATTCATATATCCAGTGTTTTAATAATGCTGTGAGTTTAATGATTGAAAAATAATTAAATGAGTTTAAAGGCCTGAATAAGGAATATAATTTAAAGAATGAATGGGTTAAACTACAATATATGAGTAGAAATGATGAAATAGTTTTTAAGCCGTCAGACAAAGGAGGCAAACTGGTGGTAATGAATTCAAAAGACTATTATAGAATGTGCAAGCAACATTTGGATAATCAGGTGGTATACAGCAAGATAGATGAAGTGAATCTCATACGAGCACAAAGTGAATTTGAAATGCTACTGAAGAAGGGCATTAGATTGCATTATTTTACAACATATGATGCGACGCACAAACTTAATGTTAAGAGAAGTACAGTAGTAAAATTCTTTTGTGTTCCTAAAATTCATAAGGATCTATCATGGCCACCAGGACGTCCCATTGTATCAGCTATTGGATATTTTACGCATAATTTAAGTAGTTTGTTGCATGAAATTTTAGTAAAGGAAGTAATAAAATTACCCTCTTACATAAAGGATTCTTTTGATTTTTTAAGTAAAATTAAGGATTTAATATGGGCAGAGGATATGTATTTTACAACAGTGGATGTGGTGAGTTTGTACACCAATATATCACATGCCTTTGGCCTTGAGGCTATACAGTATTTTTTAGGGGACAGCCCCAGAACACAGTATATTAAGGAATTAGTACATTTTTGTCTTATGAATATGTTTGAATTTGATGGGAGTTTATATAGGCAAAATGTAGGAACAGCAATGGGAGTGTGCGTTTGCCCCAGTGTATGCTAATTTATTTATGGGGCTAGTGGAAAATATTTACATTTATAGGAATTAATTTTTTAGGAAGCATGTGGTTAAGTATTTCCGATTTATAGATGATTTGATTTTTATTTGTAAAGGGGGAGAAAATGTGTCATTTAATTTTATAGAGTATTTAAATGCAAATAAATATGGGATTAAATTTGATGGCATCCAGAGAGGTGTAAGGATAAATTATTTGGATCTAACACTAAAAGAGAAAATGCATACTAATATATATATAGGAAATTTGATCAAACTAATTTGATGCTATATGCTACTAGATGTCATCAGAGTCACACAATAGAATCTATCCCTTATGGGGAAATGCTCAGGATAAAAAGACTGAGCAGTGACATTAAAGAAGCACAAGAAGAGGCACAGGAAGTAGCCTCCATGTTTATTTCTAGGGGTTACAAGACAGAGGATGTATATGGAAGTCTACAGAAAATATTTGATAAAAAGCAAAATGGGATAATAGTTAATGGAGACAAACCTAGTGGAAGGAGAACAAAAGATAGAGGGGGAACATTAGGTAGTGAGACCATGTTCTTTGTTACTAAGTACACTTTATTTTCACAAAAAATGATTGGAGGGATTAAAGAGTACTGGAAACAGACAAGAAGAGATGTTCACTCATTGTCACAGATAGAATTAAGAGTCTCTTATCAAAGGGGACGAAATCTTAAGGATTTTTTAGTGCATGGAAAATATACAAGACCAAAAGAAAAAATGTTGAAAAATGTGGGGATGAGGGGAACTTTTCCTTGCGGTAAATGTTCCATCTGTCAATACATTCTAACGAAAACAGATAGGATAGGTAGAAAAAAATTTGATACATTGGGTACGTATTCATGTTTAAGTAAGGGTGTGATTTATGGTATTATTTGTCCATGTAATAAATATTATATAGGAGAAACAAAGAGGTCTTTGGCTGAAAGAATAAAGGAGCATGTTAGAGATGTAAGAAATAACAAGGTTATGGAGTCCTATAGCGGAACATTTCAATAAAGAACACAAAGGTGAAATAAATACTATGAAAGTTACAGTGTTGGAACAAATAACAATGCAATATGAAAATGCGGAGTTATTAAAATATGTATTGAGGCGTAAGGAGTCTATTTTAATAATGAAATACAATACGTTGTTACCTAATGGGTTGAACAAAGAATGCAATTGGCAGAGTTTTATATAGTGTTTTTTTAACTTTAAAAAGTTTAATGGAATGTATTTTAGCAATTAGTGTGCAATTGATTAATTGAATATGTTTGAATTGAATATATAAGGAGGATTTTTCAAGCAATGAGGGTTTTACTCTGTAAAGGCTACGACCGAGGCGCTAGAGAAATTTATTCTAAAAATAAAAAGCGCATTTTGGAAAGTAGAGCTGTTTTTCACTGGTCATTCTTCTGGTCGTTATCAAAACTGGACCCTACCCAGTTCGGCTTTGTTAAGGGCAGATCATGCCTCCTAAACCTGGTGGACTTCTTTGAGACAGTTACCAAGGCTACAGAAGAGGGAAAGGTAGTCCCACACAGCCTACCTACACCTTGCAAAGGCCTTCAACACCATTCCCCATTCTGGTATTATAGACAAGCTCACCAGCCTGAACATAAACCCCTACGTCACAAGACGGGTTGCCAACTGGCTCACGGACAGAACCTACATGGTAAAAGTTGTGGGAGCTAGGTCCGACTCTAAACTGGTTACAAGTGGTATTCCCCAGGGCTCAGTCCTAGGACCCCTCCTGTTTGGCATATACTTCTCAGAGGTACAGGTAAACACAGGAGGACTATGGCTGACCAAGTTCGCAGAAAACTGCAAAATAGGGGCTATAACTGACTCTCTGGCTGACACAGACATCCTCCAAAAGGGTCTCACTGAGACAGATACCGGGTCAAAACCATGGCCTCAAGCTAAATGCCAAAAAGTGCATAGTCATCCCCTTTGGAAAAAACAAAAGTACCCACAAATTACCACATAGGTGGTAGCCCCCTAAATACGGAAGATGAAATAAGGGATCTGGGGACCCAAGTAGATAGTAATCTCTCCTTTGATAATCACATTGCCAAAGTGGTTAGGAAATCCTTCTATGTGGCCCATATAACCACAAAAGGGTTTGCATCCAGATCAAAAGAGGTCACTGTGCCCCTCTACGCATCACTCATCAGACCCATCCGAGTTCAACTCTCCATTTGGGATGTACCTTACAAGACACTTGCAACAGCTGGAAAGACGACAGAAGTACCTCACCAAGAGGATCACTAGCCTCAAACAGATGCCCTATGCAGCTCGACTGAAGAAACTCCAGCTGTACTCGGGTTGCATACCGCCTACTCAGAGGTGATCTCTGCCTGACATACAAGGCCATGTCCAACCCAGAATTGATGGACATGCTCACCTAAAGAAAACCATATCCCCTCGAGCCACATGCTCTAGGGATCTAAACCTCACCACAACAATAAATAGGACGTGCTGGAGGGATAGATTCCTGTCCCAGAGACTTCCCATGCTCTGGAACAAGATTCCAATCTACATTAGGCAGAGCTCCTCACTAACACTCCTCAAGAGAAACTTTGACGAGTGGATGGGAAACAGGAAGTTTACCCCGGGGATCACTTCAGTGGCTCTGCTGAACAGAGGCACAGGGAACTAATCTAAGGGGACGGCGAAAGCCAACACATTCCGGCTAGTTTTATAAATGCCTTTGGGCAGATAGCCTAGTACCTACCTAGCTACCTAGCTATGAACCTATAAGTCAGAAGATGAGAAGGGGGCACCTGAAGAAAGTTCTTTTAGAAAGGTAGCATTTAAGTTCTCTGCAAACATTGCCCAATCGCCATGTTTTACCATTTTCTACAGTAGTTTTGATGGTTAACTATCACAGGCTGTTTTTCCCTAATCAAAGAATATTACACTTGTTATAAGTCCCGTTTACAGATTTTAATGATTCAGTGAATGAGTGAGTAGATCTGTTACAATAACATTTCTCTAATGAAATGTAATGTAATTAAGAGAATCCATTTCAACAGCCAACAGTAAATTAGACATTTCTAAATTCTGTGCAGAAAGTTCCAGACGTGTATGATTTATCAAGTCTTCTTTAGTGTTAAAAGTAGCTCTTCACAACTGCCTCTTCCAGACTTCTGGAACAAATGTGAAACTGTACTGTGACAAGGTGCAAATGAGCTATGGCATGCCCATACAATCAAGAGGTTAACATGAGCTGATGCATAAAGTATGACAATGCAATAAGCTTTGGTTCTGGGCTACGTGTGAAGTTCAAAGTACAGAAAATAAACAATGATGGTTATTAATCTAAAAACTGACTTCAAGTTTATTCAAAGCAAACGTCACTCTACAGCAACTTTTGAGTAGACATTTGAACAAACTGCTTTGTGAAAATCCTACATGAATAATTTAACAGATGTTATGAGTTTAGATCAAGGATATTCACAAAGTTATGCTAATGTAGTAGTGTTTTCCTGCTGTCAGTATCTACAATGGCAAGGTTTAGGAGTAGTGTAATATGATTACTAATGCATTGGCAAGAAGTGAGGTATGCAAGCGAGTAAATACAAGTTTGCAGTGCTAGGAGGGGGCACTGTACTAAATGGAATCGGTGTGGAGTGAGACTAATATAACTAGCATTGTCAAACTATGTGGAAGACTGTGAAAGGGAACTAACTTTTGACAAGCATGTGTCTGTTGTAACAAAGTCCTATATTGCACAGCTTATAAACAAATGGATTTTGTCTAGATCTAGGGATGTCATTGTCACACTTTATTCAGCCCTCATTAGTCCAATTACTGAATATAATGCCCCCTTTGGCATGCATCTGCCCAGATACATGCAACAATTGGCACACTCACAGAGATACCTTAGTAAAAAGGATACAAGGCCTAGACAAGTCCTACATGGACCAAACGAAATCCCTGTCATTACAGTTGGTATCCTGCAGACTGCTAAAATATGACCTACGTCTGGCATCCAAGGTATTCTCCAACCCATTACTGATGGATTTACTGCACATCAGCAAGTCAAATGGCATCAGAACTATTCAATCAAGGGATCTAAACCTCTTCTGCAAAATCAACAGAACAGTTTGGAGGGACAGATTTATTTTGCAGAGGATATCTCTGCTATGGAACAGACTCCCCATCTACATAAAATAGACTTCCTCCCTGTCCATTTTTAAGTGCAACTTAGATCTATGGATGGGAAACAGAAAATTTAACTCAGGACTACTCCTATACTACTCAGATGCAGTATCCCATACATGGATCACCTCAAATTATCTATGGTATGATCCCAGTTCTCATTAGGGGCAATATCTAGTTATCAACCATGGGGATGGGTAAGGCCAATCTATAACCAAATGGGACAGGTTATTTCATGCACAAAAAGGGAAATTGCCAAGGTTTAAAATCGCCCGCAAAAGCAGCTAGCCTAGTACTTACCTATAGAAAATGGAAGAGTACAGAAGGGAGGATGTGCTCACAGCAAACATGAATGGACAAGGAAACAAACTATAGGACCCCAACTTATCAACTCAATCATTAAACCAAGAAAGTTTTTTAAAAGACTGAGAGGGAAAATTGTAAGTTCAAAAATGTTTGTAAATCCTCCATTAAGTGCAAACCTTTATTTTTTTTAGTTTTGAGTGGTTGCCCATCTTATGTTAATCCACAAAGTGTAGTTAACTAAACAACCCATAACAAATTCCAAAGAAGGCAGCATCCCTTGAAGACACACATCAGCTTCTGTAATACTTAAAACTTATCTGGTGTGTTTGCACTTTGTACCATGTTTCACACCACAAAACTTGTAATTAATGTACCTAAACGTCTTTTTAATCTGAACAGCATTACTTTGAAGTTGATCCTAACAAAAAGTTTAACAAACACCACCGTCATGAGGTGAATTCCTTGAAACTTCAGAAACAATCAATTAAAACAATATTACTTCTCCGTTTAATCTTCTTTTATAACACCATTAAAAAGCCATAATCTACACAGGAACAGTGTTGCAGTCCCATGTTTCTGTGACACTTTATTCACTTGAATCACAAAATTTTAAAATATTCACAGTATTAAAAAATCTTTAAAAATCGCAGATCCTCAAAAAGATAATATTATGGTTAGCTAGTGTTTTCGTTGAAGGTCTAGGTTAATAGCACGTGCAGAGTGTAAACAACGTCACCCCAATACACTGTAGTGGGTGCGTTACTGAACCATGCTGATAAAAGTACAGTCCAAGCCTAACTGGCCTGTGAATGCAAAATTAAAATATAGAAATCAAAAGCAGCAGACAACAAACTTACCTGATACCGCAACAGCTCCCCGACATCCATGGTCTTTTCCCACTATACAATGCTTCAGAAAACCCACCAAAGGATAAATTAATTTAAACTGACAGTAAAAAATGTCTCAAGACAGGTCCGCCACACTACCGTTAACACATGAATTACAACGATCGTAATGTCATACCACACTGCTGAAAAAGAGAACTCCTGTCGTAAGCCGAGGCGGAGTTATTTTATTGCGTAGTCAGTAGTTCAGGGTTTGTATTTGTTTTTCATGTTCATAGGTTTATACTAGGCTATCTGCCCTAGGGCATTTATAAGCCTAGCCAGAGTGTGTTTGGCTTTCGCCACCCATTTTGAGTATTTATTAATTTTTCTCCCCTAATTATAAACAACGCACAATTCAACTTTTCCCATACAAATCGAGTTTTATTTAGTTACATTTTCTAAGTAAATTTATGGTGGAGTATAGCTAGGCATACTCAGATGAGTATATTTTACAGAGAATGTATTGGAAACTTTATTGTATGTTCAACAAAATCCGAATGTTTAGAACTGTCTATCTAGACCAAGTTTACAGTACAGAATTATAATGCGTTTTGACAGCAACTCCAACACACGTTACTTTGTGTTTTTAACCACTAATGGTTAAAAACAATGTTTCTCCTCTCTATATGTGATACTCAAAATGTGAAGGCTTGGGTACTCTTTAAATAATAGATGAGTAGTAGGGGGCGCAATTTTTAATCTGAGTGCAAAATTTGCATTTCTGGCTACGCCTTGAATATAGGGTTGCCACCTTTT
Source organism: Protopterus annectens (assembly GCF_019279795.1). Taxonomy (NCBI): domain Eukaryota; kingdom Metazoa; phylum Chordata; order Ceratodontiformes; family Protopteridae; genus Protopterus; species Protopterus annectens. The sequence continues at coordinate 1,175,797,117 of NC_056746.1, forward strand.
TAAATGGTCAAAGTGGGACATTTTCGGGACAAACATCAGATTTTATAGGCCGACACATACCCACGGTCAGTACAAAGGATAGAACTTAACTTTTTTGCCTAAATACTAGCTTATTCTTGTAGCATTTTAGTTGCTTATTCTGTTTCTTATAACATTTATGTATTTTAGATAACAGAATAACTGTTTTATGCAATTATTACATAAAATATAGGACATAATTATGTCCTACAATCTCAGGACATTTGCCATTTTTAATATTTTTTGTCAGGACACAATTGCCCAAGGAGGGACTGTCCCTCACAAAGTGGGACAGGTGGTAACCCTACTTGAATATATTGAACACAATTATTTATTTATTTGTCTTTTGTTTACCGGGTTAGTCCACTTGGCCAGTGGCCCATTTTCAGTGGAGACCCGAGGAGAAAACCTTCAGCAATGAAACTAAAAATACAACTCCACGTTCCTAAGCACATTGGAGAATATTAAGATCCAGCCTAACACTCATACTGGCCGACTTCAACTACCCCTCCATTAACTGGGAAAACTACTCATGTACCAATACACTTGCCCAACGTTTCCTGTAATTCATTAATTCAAATGCCCTGGACCAGCTCATTCTTACCCCCACTAGAGGTAGCAACATCCTTGACCTGGTCATTACTAACATGGACGACCATTGCTCTACACCAACAATTAACTCATCCCTGGTTAGGGCCGACCACAAACTAATCACCCTGGAAATCCACATCCCTCCCACTGCCCCCACAAAGGTGACCACCATGAAAAACTTCTCCGAAGCTAACTTTGGGCTCCTAAAAACAGACGTGGCTAACTTCATGGCACCCATGCAAATGGAGAATAGTTGCATGACCGCCAAATCATAAACCAATGCACTGTACAAACACGTACACAAATGCATGGATCTTGCCATACCCAATACAGCCAATACACTCTCCAAAAAAAGGAAGCAATCCGGTAGTCCCCTGCCATAAACAAACTCTACAACAGAAGGAGGAAACTGATGCGGAATAAGGTGAAGTCCCAAGACTGGAAAAACTCCCTTATCAATAACAAAAAGTTGAGATCCTTCATCAACAGAATTGCAGCAGATAGTAAAGACAACCATAAGGCTTTCTATAATTATGTAAAGAATCTCCATGGCAATACCCAGATTTGCTCTGAGCTACTGCACAATGGTACATCCTAGACTGAGCCAACAGATATAGCCAATGTACTGGCCGACAGATTCAGTGCCAACTTTCTACCCCCCCATAGGACCAATCACAATACCAGTAGATTGCCAGGCACCCAGTATTACTGCTGCACAAGTTAAAATAGCACTGCCCAAGGCCAAGAATACAGCTTCCATGGGACCTGACAATATCCCTGGCTGTGTTCTACATGAACTACAGAGTGAACTGGCACCTCACCTGTGTGCCCTGTTCAATCACAGCCCCACCTCAGGCTTTGTCCCTACCGAATGCCGCACTGCTACAGTCATCCCTCTGCACAAAGGAAGAGTGACTACAGACCCTAGGAACTATCACCCCATTAGCCTGATGAGTCTGATATGCAAAGCTATGGAATGCATCATCATGGACCTAATAAACAAGGATATAGGGAATCTCCAAACTCTGGATCCCACACAGTTTGATTTTGTGAAGGGTAGATCACACCTGCTCAACTTGGTCGACTTCTTTGAGTCAGTCACCAGAGCTATGGATGAAGGCAAGGTGGTTCATACAGCCTATCTTGATCTGGCCAAGGCGTTTGATACCATTCCCCATTCAGGAATCATAGAAAAACTCACTAAGCTAGGCATCAACCCCTATATCACTAGGTGGGTTGCAAACTGGTTCACAGATAGAACCCACAGTGTGAAAGTAGCAGACTCCAAGTCAGACTGCTGACCAGTCATGAGTGGAGTCCCACAGGGTTCGGTCCTGGGTCCTCTCCTGTTTGGTATCTACTTCTCTGAAGTCCAGGCCAACACAAAGTGTCTCTGGCTGACAAAGTTCACAGATGATTGCAAGTTGGGAGCTATTATTAACTCCCCAAGTGATGTTGACATCCTACAGAAAGGCTTCACTGAGATCATTGACTGGTGTCAGAAACCATGGCCTTAAGTTAAATGCCAAAAAATGTGTCATCATCCCCTTTGGGGAAAAACCCGGTTCCCATGAATTCGATGGTAGTCCACTGAACACAGAATGTGTTATAAGAGCGCTGGGAACACAGGTTGTGACAGCAGCCTCTCTTTTGACCACCACATTGCCACTGTGGTCAGAAAGTCCTTCTATGTGACACATCTCATTACTAAAGGTTTTGCATCCAGGAAGAAAGAGGTCATTGTCTCCCTCTACTCTTCCCTCATTAGGCCAATCATCAAGTACAGTGCCCCATTTGGCATGTACCTCACTAGACACCTGCATCAACTGGAGAGGCCGCAAAAGTACCTCACAAAGAGGATCCTAGGCCTTAAACACTTGTCCTATATGGACAGTCTCAAAAAACTCCAACTATTCTCTGTCTCATATCACCCACTTAGTGGCGATCTCTGCTTGACATACAAAGCCATGCCTGATCCAGCTCTGTTAGAAATGCTATGTCTAAAGAAATCCCAATCCCTCCGCACCACATGCTCCAGTGACCTCAACCTCATTACCACAATCAACAGAACGTGCTGGAGGGACAGTTTCATAACCCAGAGACTGCCCTTGCTATGGAATAGACTTCCCATACATGTCAAACAGAGCACCTCAATGGCCCTTTTCAAGAGAAACTTTGATGAGTGGATGGGAGATGGAAAATTTACCCCGGGGATCACTCCAGTGGCTCTACTCGACAGAGGCACTGAGAACTAAGGTCGGGTGGCACAATGTCAGGGTTATCCTATGGGCTAGGTTTGTAAAGGCTCCAGGCCCATTAGCCTAGTACACACCTATGAACCTATGAATTAATAACAGTAACAATAATAAAAGTTACATTTCCAGAACATGCATTTGTATACATAACAACAGGCATTATATGGTATAAAAAGGAAAATAGAAGTACACGGCAAATGTACATCATGTAGTAAAAGAAAAAAACAAAAATAAAATAACCCATAAAATTTAAAAAAAAAAATAGAAGAGGATGAGTCCTGTCGTGGAAGTGAAGCACTGGACTCAACCATTAATAATGACTAGAGCTAAATAGTAGAGAGGAAGAAAAGGACAAAAATAAATTGAAGAGCTGAAAAACAGAGAGGTGGGGAAAAAAGGAAAGGTTAAGGGGAGTTAAGTGAGTGAAAGAAAGGGTAGGAGAGAAGAGATGGGGAGTGAGATGAAAAGGTAGGTCAGGAGGAGAACGAAGAGATTTGAGTATTGTTTTACCCAATAGCAAAAGCAAAGGGACTAAGGTACAAATATGTATGTAAGTATTATTAAAGTAAGTTATATTAAAAGTTATAGTTCAAAAAAAAAACTAAAAAACACCCTGTTTAACTACTAGAGGTAATGTAGAATAACAGTAGAATTTGTAAGAAAAATTCTTTGTTAACCACCACTGCAAGAAACCAGGTTTCTATAGGGCACAAATTCCCAACGATAAGCACTTTCAGCTTAGTCAGCCTTCATCAGATCCTAATTGTAGTTCGTGCTCTCTAATACTTAAATTTAAAAAATACCCAATTGCTGTCCTTCTTTGACACACACCTTCCTTTTGTGTCCTATCAGAATATTTTCAAATCACAGTCTCGGAACTGAATGAGCCTTCATTACTTAAGTCAATCTCTTTATTTTAATTCTTTGCCTGACAAAGATTTTTTTCATTATAACCTCTGCATTGTAGATTAGATTTTAAATTAGTAAATTCTGTATCAAATTCTGCATCATCCGTACACAGTCGAGATATTCTTACTGCTTGATTCTCAAATATGTTATTAAAATATGTTATTAAAAATAAGGCTATGTTTTTAATAACATATTTGAAAATCAAGCAGTAAGAAATCTTATTGTGACCACCGATTTAAGTGATATTTGAGCAGGAAGGGGATGTCCATATTTTTCACAAACAAGAGCAACTTCACATGATAAGATAGGAAGAGTAAGAAGACAGAGAAGTTATACTAATTGCAGTTTGACATACAGTATGGACAATAGACGAGAATGTGATATTATCAAAAAGTTTTGGCCAGTACTGACAACTGATGACAAAATAAGAAATATTGCTGGAGAATCGCCACGTTTTACCTTCAAAAATAGAAAAAATTTTAAGAGATTACTATGCAACAAAGATGGGTATGATAAACCAATAATTACCAACAGAAAAGGTACATTTAGATGCCTCAAATGTAAAGCATGCACTTCCATAGACAGTGATAATACATTTAAACATCCTGTTACTGATTGTTTTTATAAATTTGATGTCTATGCGAATTGCAATACACAGCACCTAATCTATTTAGCCTGCTGCTTTTACTGCTCTGCCTTTTATGTGGGCAAGATGGACCAACAGCTAAAAGATCGCATTTTATGCCATCTAAGGGATATCAAGAAGTTGGATGCAAACAATGCACTTGCAATACATGTTTCAAGCAATCCTTCCCATTACTTCAGGTTTAAGGTTATGGAAGTTGTTGTTGTTGCTGTGTCTTTCGGCTTTTCCCGGTTAGGGGTCGCCACAGCGGAACTCCGGTCCCCTAATGATTGGTAGTGGATTTTTATGTGCTGAGTTACCAGCCCTGACGCACAACCTTCAACGAAGGTATGCCCATTCACGCATATCTCCACGCAGAAGACGCTCTAGCTGAGAATCGAACCGGACAGCATCTTACTGTGAGGCGACAATGCTACCGCAGCACCACCACGTTTAAGGTTATGGAAGTAATTCCCTGTAATATAAGGGAAGGTGATGTACATAACAAACTGAAGTTCGAGAGATTAGTTGGATAACAAACCTGAGAGCATACCACTTCCCAGGCTTAAACAGTGTAATTCCTCTTAAACCTGTGTTAAAAGCCAGAAAGCAACGGACTGGCTCTAGAGTAGAGGAAAATATGGAAGGGAATAGGTGATTGGCCCAACAAATGGGCTTTGCATTATGACTGGATGATAATGGAATCTAGTTGTGATTGGCAAAGGCTCTCAGGGAATTAAAGGAAGTGGCTGTGTAATTGGCTAACGAGAGGCTGTTGCCATTGGCTGTTGGGCAAAGAAATGATGAAAGTGAGTGACCTAAGATATGAAGCTCTGGAGTGCATGATTGCCTAAAGTTTGCTCAGATTTGATAGGTCGAATAAGCCATAAATTGGATATCTATTCTGCCAAAGGAAAGCTAAGTGCTGAAAAAGGACGCTTGGTCTAAACTATGCAGGTTCTTCATGAAATTACCAATAGGCTGATGAAAAGAAGTATATGCCTAAAAGGGCTGAATTAGATCGTCCTTCATAAATCTGATAGGACAAATGAATGAGGCAACAAATGTGTAGATTGGCCAAAAAGATGCTGGCGTCATTGGCTGTCAGGTAAAGAACTAAAACAGAGAGACTAGTTAAAAAAATTGGAAGCTCGTTTGGTTCTGAGACTGTGATTGGAAAACATTTTGATAGGTTGATGAAAAAAGTGTATGCCTAAAAAGGGCTGAATCAGATCGTCCTTCATAAATTTGATAGGATGAATGAATGAGGCAACAGTTGTACAATTGGCCAAAAAAATGCTAGAGCCATTGGCTGTCAGACAAAGAACTAAAACAGAGAGATTGGTTAAAAAATGGAAGCTTGCTCAGTTCTAAGACCGTGATTGGAAAACATTTTGATAGGTTGATGAAAGAAGTGTATGCCTAAAAAGGGCTGAATTAGATCATCCTTCATAAATTGGATAGGATGAATGAATGAGGCAACAGATGTACAACTGGACAAAAAGATGCTAGCACTATTGGTTGTCAGGCACAGAATTAAAATAAAGAGATTGGCTTAAGTAATGGAGGCTCGTTCAGTTCCGAAATTGTGAGTGGAAAATATTCTGATAGGACACAAAAGGAAGGTGTCTGTCAAAGGAGGACAGCAATTGGGTATTTTTTTAAATTTAAGTATTAGAGAGCACAAACTACAATTACGATCTGATGAAGGCTAACTAAGCTGAAAGCACTTATCGTTGGGAATTTGTGCTCTATAGAAACCTGGTTTCTTGCCATGGTGGTTAACGAAGACTTTTTCTTATGAATAGTTGAAAACAATGGTTGCACTAGGTATGTGTTAGGTTGGGAGGTGACAGATGCAAGAGGGAGAGTTAGCAAGGTAGTTCCTCAATTCTCTTTTAAAAAGAAATGAGTATTAAATAGAACATATGTTGGTTGGAAGTTTCTTTCAGGTTTGAGATACTGAGCATTTATAAAGAAGCCTGCCTATTGTTTTGTTAGGTCTGTAGGTGTTAAGTAGGAGTTGGTCAGCACTACAGAGGGTTTGTGGTAATTGTATAGGGATAGGAGGGAGGTCAGGGATGGACAATTTGCTGGTTTGAGCATTATGGAATGTGTCATCAGTAGCTGAGAGAATTGGAGTAGTTGAAGGAATTCAAGCCATTGTAATTGGTTAAGTGCAAGGCAATAATGGGATTTGCAAGGGAAATTTCAGGCAAATCTGGCTATCTGGTTGTGCGTTTGCTCAAGTTTAGTTAGAAGACTTGCTTGGAGGTGGGTAAATATGGGGGAGGCATAGAGGTAGGCAGGGGGGTAGGTAGGCTTGAGCTAGTGGGGTTCTTGCAGTTGTGGATAAGAATTTTTTATTTCTATACAGTAAGCTGAGTTTTTGATTGGTCTTTTTGATAGATTGTTGGATATGGTGGTCAAATTTCAGTTGGTCGTCACTTGTGATTCCTAGAAGCTTGGTCTGCATGAATAATGGTGTTGTCTAAGAAGAGAGACATAAGGGGGGTTTAAGGTTGGACATAGATTTTAGAAGAAAGATAAGAAGATTATTTGTATTAATATGTATTTTATGATGATCAACTCATCTCCCGCTACTTACTGCTGTTTATTGATTTAATTCTCAGCGTTTTTGGCACAAAAGTCACAAGCTTTCAGAGAAAGAGCAAACTAAAACTAAATCGGGGACAGCTGAAAATCTCTAGATAAAGCTAGAGACTCTTGAGCATTAATACTGATTAACAAAGAACAAACCAGGAGTCCAATGTCCAAAACCACGTTTAATAAAATAAAAGCATACAATCATAGAACAGCAAAGCTTTCTAGGCAGTATCTCTTTCTCAATTCTTATCATTAATGCTGATTAATGAATTAACATTGATTAATTTATTTTGAGGACAGTAACTTACAGCCCAGCATGCTTTTCTTTATCAAAGGACAAGTTAGAAAACTATAGAATTTCTGCAATGGAATAATGAGCGAAAAACTTATTTTATGTACTAAAATGTCATGACATAATGCCATAATTTAGGATTAGGTGCTTTCCTATATAATAAGGTAAAGTAGAATGCTTATCTCATGATCTGTAATGGTTCTGTAGTAAATGCACATTTTATTTAGTGTTTTATTGCCATCAATAAATCAGTCAATGTTGTTTGGACTGATTTTGGTATGCATGAAATATCCCTGCTTGAGCACTCTACATTTTATCAGTCATAGAAAATACAAGGCAAATCAGCCCAATGTCTATGTGTGCCTTACAGTACCCCCCCCCCCCAGGAGTAGATAATATTCCTGTGGAAGCTTGGAAGACAGGCGGGAAGAGAGTGATAAAGATCTGGAAGGTTTTGTTTAATGGTATTTTAAAAGGAGGAGAAGCACCAGCATTCTGGAAGAAAACTGTGGTGGCTGAAGGACCTAAAGATGGTAAAGACCCATCAGATCTTCCTTCATATAGGCCCATTTTGATTCTTACCCATGATTCCAAAGTGTTTATGTCTAGCCTTTGAAGAAAGCTGTGGTGGCTGTGATACCTAAAAATGGTAAAGACTCATCAGATCCATCTTCATATAGGCCCATTTTGATTTTAAACCATAATTATAAAGTGTTTATTACTATAACGGCTAAAAGAATGGCAAAGGTGATGCCAACATTGATAAATATGGGTTAATGTGGTTTTATGGAGAGGAGGCAAACATTTGAAAACATTAATAGAAGAAGGATGATCCAGAGGGAACAGAATGTAAGAAAATACCACTGTTGTTGGTGAGTCTTGATGCAGAGAAAGCATTTGTCATAGTAAGTTGGGATTTTTGTAAGTAGGGCAATGGAAGCATTTGCATTCCCCAAGACAATTAATGTTAATTAGGGAAATATATGAGGTATCAGAGGCAAAATTTAAAGTGGGGGGGGTCAACTCTGATAAGTTCTGTTTGAACAGAGGAACCACACAGAGGTGTTCTCTTTCCACTTTATTGTGTTATACTTAGAACCATTGGTAAAGAAAATAAGGGACTCAGAAATTCAAGGATATAATTGGTATGGTAATCAAGAAAAGCTGGCATTATTTTCAGATGATATTATTTTGTACCTGATGAAACCAGAAAATGACATTTCAGTGTTGTGGAACATTTTAAAACAATTTCAAGTCTTTTCACGATACAAAATTAAGATAAAACAAAATTAGTAGCTGTTAACTATGTACCCACATACAAATTGGTTCAGTAATACCCATATTTATGGAGAAATTATGCAATGAACTACTTAGGAGTATGGATTAAAAATGATTCTGTTATGGCAGCTAAGGATATGTGGAAAGAAACTAAAAAAATATAATGCAAAAAATGAGAAACTGGAAGCTCTGGTTTATGGATATGGATTGCAAGATACAAGCAGTGAAAATATTTTTCATCCCTTTAGTTTTATACAGTGGTCAGGCATATTTTTATCAACCAGAAGAGAAGTTATGGATAACAATTAATAAAGAGTTGAATGATTTTATCTGGGTGGGAAAGAGGGCAAGAGTCAAATAGGAAAAGTTGATCCTTCCAATAGAACAAGGTGATTTGGGATTACTTGATTTGAAGAGATATTTCAGAGAAACACAGCACAAGCAGAAAGCTAACATTCAAAGTGAAAAGTGGTGATGAAATGGGAGAAGCTCAAGAAACAAGGAGAGACTGATATTTTGGATGCAGATTCTTAAGGAGAATAACAATAACTGCACAGAATATTATACTTATAAAGTAGCAGAAAGCATTTTATTTACTAATCCAACAAGGGAATGAAAGAAGGAGATTCTGCAGATATGGAGGCAATTACAGGTACTGAGAACAGGCAAGATGGGGCTGGAATTTACTTCAGAAAACTAGCAAATGAACCAAGGTATTGGGACCAAATAATGAGAGAGGAAAAGGTAATAAAATGGGAAAAAAACAAGAATACCTTTGGACAGCAGCAGGCTAGAGATTACCTTCCCTATCAAGGATTGATATCCGAGAATAGGCAAAAAAAAGGAATAGGGGATCCTATGTGAAAGACCAGCACTGCTAAGAGATTTTAGTAGAATCTAGAATGGAAGCTGTTGTTAAAAGGGATAATTAGTAGGGCACATAAAATATTGCATGATAATTATAAGAATTAATAAGAGGAGGTTAGAAAGGATAAGGAAGAGAGATTGGGATAGGCAATTCACAAAGAAACAATGGGGGATATATGTATGACTCCCAAATATGCAACAAAGTCTAGAAGATTTAGGATCTTTACTTGGAGGTGTTTGCACAGGTATATTTATACCAAAGCTGAGTCCAATGAATTTTTCCTTAGGAAGAGTACAGATGTTGGAGGTGTGATGGGGAAGAAAGAGATAATTGGGAGCATATTTTTGGGAGTTTAATGATTTGGCAGACTTTATAAATTCCCTGCAAACTACTGAATCAGAAATACTGGGTGAGCTAATTGGTGTAACTAGGAAATTATTTTTTGAAGTATGATACGGTATCAGAATTGCTTAGACATAATAAGGCGTTTCTGACTCCAATTATGGTGGCTGCCAAAAAAAAAAAAAACAGTTGCTAGAAATTGGAAATCAAAGTCTGCACTATAAGTACTGAATATAGTAACAGAAATAAAACAACTGGAAATTGGATCTTTAGAAAAAGGTAGGAGCAAATTATATAGAAAAATGAGAATTGTGTAACAATGCATGCAGAATAATGTTTTAGAGGAGGAATGAAGTTTAAAAGAAGCCAGGATTTGAATGAGCTATGTAATGTTTGACTGACAGTGACTGGATAGATTATAAGTAATGTAAAATGTTTGCAACTAAAAGTTTGTCAATATGGTTTGTTTTTATTTATATAAATGTATGATTGTCCATGTTACAAGTGATAATTTAATAAAGATGTTTCTTGTCAAAAGTCTCACAATCCATAACAAATAAATCTGTAAATCAGAGGAACAACTACTAATGGCACGTTGACATATTTGTATGGCCTATATCCCAAAGTCTGTCAGTTAATACGTGGGCAGCAAGTTTCTCCATGACCTGGAAATGTTATTACAAAAGCTTATTGGCCTAAAATTGATAACAAGGATTTTGGGCCCACCACCTTATAAATGGAGGTTATTAAGCATTCTTCCATAAAGATGATATCATTTGTTTTGGCACAATAAAATTAACAATGGAGGCTATACTTAAAGATGTTCTGTTCTCTATTTCATGTTAGGTTTAGCCCTGGAACCTTGATTGTACTTTGAATATTTAAGATGCGAATTACACATTCATCACTAAAAACCTATTAGTTTTTAAGAGTAACATGTTCAGGAAGACCATTATTTCCTTTTATGTTAAATTGTTTTGTAAATGATGGTAAGTGCTGTTTTATTGGGAATAGTTCTGTTTGCAGTGGCAATATCTATACTCTGCCTTGGTCCTTTCATTTTATTCTTGAGACACTTAGAAACCCCATCAGACTATTTTGGCCAAGGTAGTTATAGTTTATAGGATTTCTTGAAAGAGAAAGTTTTTTTCATGACCTGTCTGGAATATTGACTATAAATATATATATATATATATATATATATATATATATATATATATTGTAGACTGATTTATCTTTCTGTACATTTCTAAGTTTTACTAAGTGATTTTTTTTTTCTTTTTATAAGCCTCTTTAAGGAAGTTTAACCTCATTCCTTACTTCCTGATTTAATCTATCACTGTTCTTTCAAGGAAACCAAAAGAAAAACAATCTAGAAGACAATTTGTTGTGCAGGATATTCCAGTAATAATTGCCATTTTTTTGAAATTATCTTTCTGCCAGTTACAATGAGACAGACTTCAGTTTATGTATCCAGAGCTGACTTTGTCCTAAGTGGTACAAATGCAGAGTGCAATGCTACAGCTGTAACTAATGAGTCCTTAGAGGCATTGGACAATAGCAATATTATTCCAGTGTTATGATAACTATTCCTCAAGGGAGAGGTGGTGTATTCTTCACAGTGATTCTTTTAGCTTTATATTTGGGTCAGTGTGATCCAAAGTCCTGTATGACATTGTGCAACTGCAATTTTTCTAAACTGGTCTCTAGGGTTCTGTCTAGAAGTGCAGTTTTAAAGGGGTATATACATCATATAACATTATCGTTAAAATCAGTTTACTATTAAGCTTGAAATGGTGCTTAGCCATGTTTCACAGTTGTGCAAGAATTTTTTGGATACTGAAAGCATGTTAGATGAAGCATAGCCACTAATACCGATACAGGCAAAGGACTGCAACAGATGTTATAACAAATTTAAGACGGTCAATAGTGCTGTTTAATATATACAAGTAGGAGACATACCTGGGATTTAGAATAAATCAAGGCAGCATTATGAAGTTCAGTTCTTCCAAAGTCTGTACTATACCATGTGGTACAAATAGATGAAAGCATTTGCCTTCCATAATAGTCAGAAAGTTTAGTGAGGCTATGTAACACAAAGTTATCTTTTTCTAATTTTCTTATTTCAACAGTCATATTATATAAGCTGAAAGGATCACCTCTACCATTGTCATGTTTATGAACGTATTTAAAAGTTATTATAAGCTTTTCCCACCCAAACTTAATGCCATGCCCTAGAATGTGTTAAAAACAGTGCTATAACTCCCTCCCCTCTCCCACTGTTGTCATGTTCCTGATTATGGTATAAAAGTTGATCCCTGATTTCTCCTCATCCCCCATGTGCTGGGCACTGTTCTGAAGTTCTGAATCACTTATTTGTGTGAAGTGTAACCTTACTCAGTGGTGCAATTCATGAAACAGGCAAGATTTTCAGGAATAATGGACTCTTTAAACTGTATAAAAACAGAATATCATTGATACTCCAGCAACGCTGAGAAGCTTGGTGATGGGTGGATGATCGGTGGTTCCTGCTGCCTGGTCACTACTTAGTCATGTTTGTAACAAACATCACAAACCCTTGAGGTTACGGGGCCAAGTACATGCACACAAAATGAGGTATTCAGAAACAAATCAGCACACAGAGTTATGTGAAATAGGGAGATGAGTGATGAAGCACAATGAGGGGAAGATTTGGAGACTCAAGCAGCACGCAATGCCACAGAAGAAATAATTCCGTATTCATGGTAAGAAAATGAGTGCTGTCTAACAAATGAGACTCACTGAGAATGCAAATGATGAAATCAAGCATGATGAAGCAATTCAGAGATGTATACATTCAGTGCAAAGAACTGTGGTGCTTATTTATTCTGAATACTAGAATTTTTAGATGGGTAGCTTTTGCTCTAGGAATTGCATAAGAGTTAGCTGACCACTAAGTCCTACTGACCGCTCTTGGATCCACTGCTTGTGATTTTGTATGCCATTGTCTATATATTGCAGATAGGCCTGCCAATGGTTGACATAGTGTAACCTCCACAACCAGGACATTATTGACCACTATCATATGGACAGAGCCACCATACAGGAGTTAGTAGACATATGGCACTCACAAATGCCATAAAGGGGGATATCTGGACTGCCTATTCCAGTGGACATACAGGTTTATGTAGCCCTAACCATTCTTGCTACAGGGACCTTTCAGCATCCAACAGTAGGTTCATTAGGAGTTTTGTAGGTGTCAACCTTGTGGACTCTACACCATTTCTTTGATATGATGCTGTAGCATGTAGATGAGCAGGGTCCTTATTAAATTGCCAAAATGGCTAAAGATCGAACAGCTTAGAAATCGAAAATGCCATTCACCGGAATCAGTATTGTGAGATTGTGGTAAAGTGAAGATTGGAAAATTTGCCCTTTCCTTACTGTAGTGCGATCTCAGAGTTGGTATATATAATTAGCGGGGGTGGGGTGGGGGGTGCAGCGCCCCACAATACTTACTTTGAAGAATGGCATTTTCAATCATTAGGCCATTCGATCTTTAGCCTTTTTGTCGATCTAATAGGGACCTGATGAGCATATATGGCTTCCATGGTCAGCAGAGGAGAGAACCACCACTATGTGGGCATGTTGCAACATAACCACTAGTTAATAAGCCAGGTAAATTAACTAGAGCAAAGTAGCACATTTTGCTGTAAATCTCCTTTACAAAAGCCCACCACTGTACTTCCCTTAAAGAACTATTCTGGCTAGAATTACCTCAGTATCTCACATACTCCTTCCAACTTCGTTTCATAAATAATCTCATCTATAATCTGAATAACGGTCCATCTCTAAATAATCTTATGCAACTTTACAGTCCTTCATGATCTCTAACTCAGTTGATAAACTCTTACTGAAAGTATGAAAAACAAACAATGTGGCAGATAAATCCCTTTATTCTCACTGTGCGTCAAAAATTAGGAACTTATTCCCCTTATTAACCAAACAACAGCTCACCTAACTGAAGACTCAGCTAGTCAATTCCTGGCTTTGCAATTGCACTAGTCCTGGGTAATTATTATTTTATTCTCTTCTGAATAAGCTTATTTACATCCTCCAGGTAACCTCTTCTTCTCCTCTCATTTACTAAGCCATCTTTTTTTTCTCCCACAAACTTTTTTTCTTTTCTAATATTTCCCTCTTTCAGATCTGTGCTTATCTCTTCTAATAATTTTTTGCTGATTCACAAAAATACATCTACTAACCTTGTCAATTTTATCACTTTAATGTCCTAATTTGTTATATGTACATATACAGTAGAAAAGTATGTCAGGGGAGGTACTATCACAGGAGGGTTGGGGGGAGGACTGACTTCCTGGGTTTAAATTTTTTTTGATAGTGTGCCAGAAGGCTTTTGGACTGGATTTGTGCTGATTTTGTGGCTTTGCATAAAATTGTTTTTTTGTCTAAATTAACCTGTTTTTTACAAGGTTACGCAGTGTTTTGAAATGCTGTAAATTATTGTGAGTCTTATGTTTTAGGTAAGTTGTCCAAGTCTTATGTCTTTTTTGCATGAGTGATCTGGTATAGACAGAAAGCCAAGGAGTGTAGATGGTTTTGACTCTTTTCCTTCTGGTGGGAGCTAAGCTGTCTAAAGTGTTTAGGAATGTAAAATTAAATTGTTCAACTGCATCATCTAGTGGTAAGTATATAAGGAAGGACCAACTGATGAAGTTTAGTAAATTTGTACAGGCCTGCTGGTCAAAGTTGGATAGGTTTCGTACTGTCTTGTAGGTGTGTTGTCTATATGAATGCAAAATAAGTCTAGTTGTACAGATGGAGAGGTGATCACTAAGAGAGGCTGGAAGTGTTCTGGATTGAGAGAAATTGTTAGGATGGGAGACCAAAATCCAATCAATTGTTGAGCCGCTTTGATTTGCAGAACTGGTTAAGCTTGGGTGAGTAATTAGTTGAGAAAATCCAAATAGGTTTATTCCATCTGTGGGAAATTGTAATTAAGTTTATGTCAGGTCAGTGTTGACATCACCTAATATTACTGTTTCCAGAGAGATATTTTTTGATACCCAAGATAGGATACTTTCCAGAGTTGATAAGTTATTGCCACAGGGTATGTATAAAGCTATAATGGAGAGACTTTTATTATTATTTAGTTTAAGGTAGGTGATCAATAGTTCGGCTTTGTCAATGGAGAGCATGGATTTTTTGTGAGGGGTTAAGGAAATAGAAGCAGGATATATTACTGCAACACCGCCTCCTTTTCTTTTAAATCTGTCAGCTCTAAACATATTAAAGCCTTGAGAAAGTACTTCGGTATTCTTTATGTATGGTTTAAGGCAGGTTTCAGTGATTACTAGTATGTCTGGAGACTGTGCAGTCATCCGAACATGCAACTCAGAAATTTTGTTGCACATGGTCTGTGTGTTTACTGAGATAAATTTAAGCATATTTTGTGCACCTGGAATATGGGTTGAAGATGTCAGATGTTGGGTCCAGCATTAGGGTGGATGTCACTACAGAGCTGGAGGAATTTCAAGATTGTATAGTAATGATGGGATTTAATTTTGGTTAAATTGTCAGTAAGTGTAATGTTAAGCAAGTATAGCTCTGTCTGAAACAGTTTGGGTTTAAGGAGCAAATATGTCATCTGTGTGAAAGAGATGAGTGGTGATGGGTAGGGAGTAGCATTGCAGAAAACTTGCACAAATGATTTATTTAAAAAAAAAGATAAAACTGAGCATTACAAGGGCACAGAAAGCATTATTAAGCAAACACAAGGGACAAAACGTTTCTTAATTAAACAAAATGTTTGAAATTAAGATATTTAATAAAACGATTATCTGAAAAGCACATAAGGGGTTGCAATTACCTCAGAATTACAAAATAAACATGTTTAAAGTGAAACGAGCACAAGAAAAGTATAATGGGCACGAAAAAAGATTAAACGAGCAAAATAAGTATAATAAAGGGCAAAAAGGGTACATTAAGCATAAATAAAGCATGGCGGACGCATGTTTTTTGGCAAGATACTGTGTTTTGGCATAAACTACTGTTTCGCATAGATTGAAGCTATTCAGGGTGTAACTAGAGTTATTCAGAGTATTTTAAAGTGTGTAAAAGTGCTTACAGTGTGTGTTTATTATTGTGCATTTATTCAGAAGAGTTTATTTTTGTGCAACGTGCAACTATTTTGTAAAGTGCAGTCAAAATACAGCCATTTTGAAAAGTTTCTTGTGCTGGGTGTGTCTATTCACAGAGTGCCTCCATTTCAGAGTGTTTCTTGCACTATACAGAGCTATTTAACAAAGTACAGCCATTTTGGGAAAGTTTCAATGTGCAGTATACTATTTATTTGCAAAGTGCAGTTACTTCGAAATGTTTTTTTACGCCGAGCTTCTTCTGCCCAGTTTATTCGCACAGTGCAGTTATTTTGAAATGTTTCTTACACTGATAAGAGGTGATTTCTTACAGTACAGTGATTTCAAGAGTATTCTTGGGACCAGGAGAGTTATTTTGCAAAGTTCAGTTATTCAGAGGCTTGTCGTGCTATTAGGCATAGTTACAAATACTGGCATATACATATATATGTGTGTGTGTGTGTGTGTGTGTGTGTGTGTGTGTGTGTGTGTGTGTGTGTGTGTGTGTGTGTGTGTGTGTGTGTGCATGTTTATTCATACTTGCAAAAGCCTTCAATGGTATGTGTTAATATGCCAGAGGCATTTTGCAGACCAGATCCACTTGTATTTAATCAGAATATTGCAGTGAACTAAAGAATATTTGAGCAAGAATACAATATTTTTATACAAGCAGCTTATTCTGACAAAGATGCACACACCAGGGCATTCATTTTGCTAAACTTAGCTGGGTCAGAGGCCATTGAAAGGGAGTGTTCATTTGTGTATGTACCAGCAGTATATGAAGGAGAAGAGGAAAACCGTCATATTGTTGTACAGGCTGAATGAAGGGAAGACCCCGAGTGTTTCAAACACAAATTCAGGGAAATGTGCAACCCCGAGACAAATGTTAAATTAAAGAGGCATTTGTTTTACACAAGAGATCAAAAGCCAAGAGAAACTTTTGCAGCTTATATTACTGACCTGAGAAACTAAGCTAAAATGTGTAGGTTTGGTGACTTAAAAGATGAGTTAATAAAGGACAGCTTGTGTGTAGTATTAATAGTGCTGCAGCGAGAAAGATTTTGCTTCATGACAGTGATTTAATGCTGAGGAAAGCTATTGAGATTTGTCAAATTCTTGACGTTACAGAAAGGCACATAAATATTCTTACAAGTGATAAGAAAATGGTTTCAGCAGGCTCCAGAGCAAATATAGACAGCATGCAATATGTGGCTAGTAGAAGCAGGCCTAAGCACATGGCATCTGTAACCCCTGTGAGTGTGGCAGGTAAAATCCGTCATTTTCCAGCAAGTTCTAAGACTAGTTCAGTGAGAAGGACATACTCAGTGCAGTACAAGGGTGTGTCAAACTAAGTCAAGCTTTATTGTTAACTGTCGCAATTGTGGTGCCAATCATGAGTCTAAAAGAGACAAATGCTTAGCATTTAGTCAACAATGCCACAAGTGTAAAAAAATGGAATCATTTTCAAAAGTTTTGCAAATCAAGTAAACTTCGTACAGTTATACAGAAAGATCATTTAAAAAAGCAAGTTGATCAAATAGAGAGCTGCAACCCTACTTTCTACGTAGATGGTGTATCAGTAATTGGTGAAAAGGTTGATGCAGTAAATTTGTTGGCAAAAAACGACGTGTTTTGTGCTGTCTAGATCAGTGATGGCAAACCTATGACATGCATGTCAAAGGTGAAAAACCATGACGTTTTGGGTGACGGCGTTCACCAAAACAAGTTACCAAAGAAAGTGAATGAACAAAAATACAAAAAATAAGTGACCCTGCATTTATTTATTAAAACTCAGCAATGAAAAAGCCATTAATTGATGTTAATCAAATCAAATACAATGTGTTCCATATTTTTTTCAGTTCAATTCAAAATTACTATTAAAAGTAGGGTAATTTTTTGGTGCACTATATTAAGCCCAGTTATCAGTGCGCATATCATTTTCTCTATTGTAATTCACTGATTTTTTGAGTCTATATTACGTTGTTGAAAGGGCTGTTCATTGAACACCCTTTGATTGACACTTAAATACTGAAAGACCAAAACTTTGAATGGCCAAATAAGCGATTTTTTCCCATGGAAAAAATTGCTTGGCCAACAAAAAATAAAACAAACCATTAAACCCTATGAAGTGGGGGGCTTCGCTCCCCATCCCCCAAGTAAATATACCAACTCTGAGCTCGCACTACAGTGGAGGAAAGGTCTAACTCCCAATAAAGGCCAAGCTATTTTTTTCCCTGGGAAAAAATCTGCTTACTTGGCCGTTCAAAGTTTTGGTAGTTCGCCATTTATTTGTCAATCAAAGGGCGTTTCGGTTAACAGCCCTTTCGAAAACATAAATGGGACCCGATTTTTCTTTTATAATACATAGCAGCACATAACTGGACTGTATTTTCTTAACTAAATAAATGAATATGTAATGAATTGTTTTTCTTTTGTTTGGGGAGGGTGACCTGCTAACAGAGTCAAGTTAGGCATTTTCAGAATTTTTGACACACCGAACCCAAAAGGTTCACCATTACTGGTGCAGATCAATGGTAAAACCACCGAGCTCAAAGTAGACACTGGTTCAAAGTGTAATGTTATGTCAGCAGACACATTTGATAAGGTGAGAGCTGGTAAGCAACTTGATGTGGCCAGTTGTGCGAAACTTGTTGCTTACGGAGGTGAAGAAATTCAAACTAAAGGCTCAGTGCCTTCATGTTATTTGGCTAGGAACTGCTACAGCTTACTAGTCTATGTAGTCCACATACCTGTGCAACCATTATTGGGTCTCAGAGGCAGTTTGAGAATGCATCTGCTTTCCTTTACCAAAGAAGTTCATCATATAAGCACATATCCCAGTTCCAATTTTGCTGAAGCTATTTTCTCAGAATATGCTGATATTTTCAGTGACAAGTTAGGCAAACGTCCAGTTGTATATTCTATGAAGTTAGACCCAGAGGTTAGTCCAGTGGTCAGACCAGCAAGAAAAATTCTGATAGCTATCCAGAATAAAGTCAAAGCACAGTTGGATAAAATGGTGCAGCAAGGTGTAATTTGTCCAGTTACAGAACCTACTGAATGAGTGTCGTCCATGGTAGCAGCCCACAAAAAAGGCTCAGATGAAATTAGAATATGCATTGACCCAAGAGATTTGAACAAAGCATTAAAGAGATCGCATCATCCTATGCATGCAGTCGAGGAAGTCGCACCCTAATACCAAATGCCACTGTTTTTTCTGTCTTGGATGCAAAAAGTTTATTTTGGCAAGTGATGCTTGATTGCAAATCTTTACTACTGACTACTTTCAGTACCCCTTTGGAAGATATAGATTCCTCAGGATGCCATTTGGAATAAATTTTGCAAGTGAAGTCTTTCAACGTGCAATGGAGCAAATTTTTTTCAGGTTATCCTTGGGTCATAATAGTAATAGATGATTTATTGGTTGGAGGCAATGGGGAAACAGAACATGACAGAAACCTTAGGAATGTTCTAGACAAAGCACATGAAGTGAACTTGAAGCTCAATCCTCTGAAGTGTAAATTCAGACTACCAGAAGTTACATATGTAGGTCAGTTATTTACTAGCAGTGGCTTGCGACCAGACCAGTCCAAGCAAGCAGCCATTCTAGACATGCCAGTACCGGATAATGTTCAGGCTCTACAATGTTTTCTTGGTATGGTCAACTATTTAGGCAAGTTTATACCAGACTTCAGTAAGTTGACAGCGCCTTTGAGAGAGCTGACATGCAAAAATGGTACATGGTCTTGGTTGGAACAGCACCAGAGAGCATTTGAAGACCTTAAGCAGAAAATTGCCACCCCACCTACATTAAGATACTATGATGTCAATAAACCAGTCACTCCTGTGAAGCTTCAAAATTTGGTCTTGGCACAGTTATTCTTCGAGACGGCAGACCAGTAGCCTATGCATCTAGAACTCTTACCCAAACTGAAATACAATATGCTCAAACTGAGAAAGAACTTTTGGCAATAGTATTTGGATGTTCAAAGTTTCATGATTATATTTATGGTCGAGCTATTCAGATTGAAACTGATCACCAACCTCTAGTCAGTATTTTAAAGAAGCCTATGCATTCAACTCCAGTGAGATTACAAAGAATGATGCTCAGATTGATGGTCTGTACAAAAGGCAAACTTCTTTATCTGGCTGATACCTTATCCAGATTGCCCAGAAATACAACGGGACAGCTTAATGAAGAGAATTTTGACTTTGATTTCATGGAAGTGCGTAATTTTTCTACCATGAGACTTGATGAGCTGAGAGGTTGTACAAAGACTGATCCAATTTTGTAAAAACTCAACCACTTTATTAATGTTGAATGGCTATCAAAGCAATCTAGAGTACCACCTTAAGTGCAAACTTTTCTTTCGGAGATGAGATGTTGATGGAATATGGCATTGTTTTCAAAGGTCCTAAAATTGTTGTTCCTGCTTCCTTACAACATAAATATATCCAGATTTTCATCGTGGTCACCTGGGTTCAGAATCTACCAAAAGAAGGGCAAAGGACTAGTATTTTGGCTTTCTCTAGCAAAAGATATTGATAAAGTACTTTCTTCTTGTTCAGTATGCAATAGTACTAAACTACATTTGCAGAAAAAAAACACTTCAGCTAAGTCAAGTTCCTGAACTACCTTGGTCAACAGCAGCCACTGATATATTTGAGTGGAGCAATCAGCATTGCTTAGTGTTGGCTGACTCTTATTCAAACTGGTTTGAGATCGATTTACTATCTAACCTAACGTCCACTGCTGTTATCACCAAGTTGAAACATCATTTCTCAGTCCATGGTAGTTCACACAAAGTTATTTCTGACAATGGTACCCAATTTACCAGTCAATTGTTTCAGAAATTTGCAAAAGAATGGCACTTTGTACATGTTACTAGTAGTCCAGAAAGCCCACAGTCAAATGGACTAGCTGAACATGCAGTACAGAGTGCAAAGCAATTACTAGAGAAGTCAAAGCATGATAATACTGACATCTTTTAGAATTTACTCAATCTCAGAAATATACCCCGTGATGATATACTTGGCTCACCTGCTCAGAGACTTCTCTCTAGGCAAATCAGAACAACCTTGCCTATCAGTTCCAGTTTCTTGGGGCCTAAAGCAAAGAACAACAGAACAATCAAACCCCAAGTATTCAGAAAGCATTCTTTCCAGACATCCAGCTATGATAAATCAAGCAGATTTCGTTGTCCATTGAAAGAAGAAGAGACAGTGAGGATACAAACGGCGAAAGATTTCGTCCAGATTGATCAAGTAACAGGTATATAAAGGTGGCCCATCCTCCGATATCTCAAATTTTCGACCCATTGCTATTCTGTCCCCTATATCAACAATACTAGAAAAATGCATTCAAAAACAACTCATCTATTACCTTCTAAACAATAATATCCTCTCCCCCACCCAACATGGTTTTTGGCCAGGGCATAGCACAACTACTGCTCTGATCGCCTTCCTAGATATTATCAATAAAGCCCGTGACTCAGGCCTTATAGTATCATCTCTCTTTTTGTATCTTTCCAAAGCATTTGATACTATCTCCCACACCATTCTCCTGACACAACTCTCATCCATAGGACCTTCCTCTCAATCACTTAATTGGTTTAAGAGCTATCGCTATGACAGGCAACATGCTGTCAAATGGCATAACTCTATTTCTCCCTACCTTCACAACCCTACAGGTGTCCCAAAGGGCTCAATCTTAGGACCTCTTCTATTTAATATTTTCATAAATAATCTCCACAAAGATATTCCAAACTCCTCCCTAGTCCAGTATGCAGATGACTCGACTATAGTTTGCTCTGCTCCCAACCCAAATTCTCTACAACAAATCACCCAAACAGGATTTTCTATAGTAGAATCCTGGCTCCACAAAAAACACTTCTCTCTTAATGCCAAAAATACTAAGCTTATGCTGTTTACTCCCAAAAGGAATGCTATTTTCAATAAAGAAGGTTTCAATATAATGTCTCTAATCTCTACAAAAATTGAATTAGCAACCAATACCAAATTACTAGGTGTCATAATAGACAATAACCTAAAGTTTGAGCTGCACGTCCAATCCAACATCAATAAAACACACAAAAAACTGGGGCTACTTTACAGGCACAACAGGTTTCTCTCCTTACCAACTAAACAAGCTCTCACCCTCACCTACCTTCTACCATCTCTAACCTATGGTGCACCATTGTTAACTAACCTACAGTCTTCCCTGAAACTAAAGCTAGAATCCTGTTACAATAAGATTGCCAAATTTGCTCCAGGTAGTTGTCATTCTTCCCATCATTGCGCTGCCCTAAGGAAACTACAATGGCTGGAATTCCCTCACCACCTATTACTTATTCAACTAACCACCTCACATAAACCCATCCATTAATCATCATATTGTCCTGCTCTCAATTCCCTACTTGCCCTCTACTCCTCTCATCGGCCCCATCAATCTGACCACCAACATTTACTCCAAATCCATAAAACAAATCTACTTGCAGGAAAACATCTATACTCTTGGACAATTACCAGACTATGGAATAACCTCCCTTCCTCTATATGTAGTGAACAACATCCCTCAAACTTCAAAATTGCCCTTCATAATCATCTCCTTTCTAACTGGATATGTAACTGCACTAATGCACCTACCATTACCTATGATGCAGTTACCTGACTTCCGTCTGTATCGATCTCAGCCTTGCTTGCAAGCCTTACAATCTACCTAATTACCCTGTATTGCATCTTCACTATCTATCATTTTTAACCATTCTATCTTTTACACTGTTTGTTGTAACTGCATTAACCAGTTTCCCTCCTGCTACTAACCTTAATCGACTTGTCACTACTCTAAAGTGCCACTGTAAACCTGTATTCACTCTGTGCTTTTTTCTGTACTTCCACAATTTATTTACTAGAGGCACAAATCCTGTACCACTTATCTATTCCACTTTGGTGTATTTTACTAATTCTTAATTTCATTTCATGGTTACTTTGGATTTCTTTTATTTTTTGTTGAGTATATCATTATACCTTGTAAATATGCATGGAAACTCTTGTGATGTCTCTCTGCACTTTGCTGTTCATATTTCATGTTGTTATATTGTTATCTTATATTGCTATGTTGTTTTTCTTTGTATTGGAGCTTTTCTCCCTGGGCCTCCACTAAAAATGGGCTCTTTACGTCACAGTGGACTTTCCTGGTAAGTAAATGTCAATAAATAAATAAACAAAATAAATATATGTGCCAAACCGAGATCCTACTTCGTGGAATCTGGGGGTATGGATTACAGGAGAAATTGCAGACATCTTCTTCCTGTATCAGAACTGATATCACAGCATTGGTACCGTGATACAGACTCTAGATCTTAGAGCAATGCAGACAATGTTTCTTTTACAGAATGTGTCTTAACTTCTACTTCCTTTCCTGATGATGTTCCTGATGTCCCCAAAGTTGAACATTCACCAGAGACAGTCCCAGTTGCTAGACCTAGTACTAATTTCTATGTCACACAATTTGTTCGTATTTCCAGACCTAGTGTGAAATACACAGCAGCCTGGACATAATTGTCTATATGTATTTAATTCTATATAACTGCATGTCAAAGAAATATTTTGTATCAACTGCATGTCAATTAATGTCGTCAATAGTGCATGACTCATTTCTCAAAGAGGGAGGATGTAGAATAGTGTGTGTGTTGTACCTTTAAGAAGTGTTTCAAGGACAGCACGTGCTTATAAACAGCAAGCACGTGCTAGCTTCAGTGCCATTTTGAAAGTGCAGCCAGTGTGTGTGATCATGTATGAGTGTGATAGCTAGTTTGTTTACAAGGTTATCTAAGTTAAAGTTATTAAGCCTCAATCCTGATGTGCTTGTACATAATAAATCTGCTTGAACAGAACCCACAGATTTTCGTCTGTTTTTTCCTGACCAGACGAGTGACAGTGAGTAGTATGTAGATAGGGTGGTAGTGTGATATTAATAGAAATATATTGAGAGATGGAGTGTATGGATGAGGAGGGTGGAGCTAACAGAGGAAGGTGATGATGGCTGTGGAGCTGGCAGCGGAAGAGGTGTGATGTGGATAGGTTTAAATGTAGAAGTAGTGGGGGTGGGAGGAATTAGGGGGCAGGGTAGGGAAGTGAAGTGAGCCCAGAGGGCGAAAGAAGTGGGAGTGGGATGAAACCCCATAGAACAAGAACCAGCAGTTAAGTATTCAGAAAGAAACTATCGGTGAGACTACAGCAAATCTATTTAAGATGCTGGTTATAGGCTCAGTTAAGTATTGGGTGAAAAGTGGTAAGGTATACAAGGGTACATTTACAGCTTATAAAGAATATTAGCTTAAGGGAATTTGGTACTCCTCCTTAAATAAGCACAGTAGAATCAGAAACTGCTGGAAGTACAATTCCAAGTAAAATAAGCTGAGAGGGGGATGTGGAGTATACAGACTGCACAGACTGCAAGTGTAACAAGCACGTTATATTAAACACAAATATTCAAGCCAAATAACATTTCATACTAAAAAGCTGATTAAAGGGAAAATAACATTTATACACACTTTCTTGTTTATAAAGTGTGTTAGCAGGTTTGGACAGAGCTTGCAGGTGATTTTTGTTGTTTGAATCCTTAGTGTTTAAAATCAGCTGGGAGGGGGGTTGCCTTGTAGTTTAGAGATGAGGGGCCTAATAGAACTAAGGGTGAAAAAGAAACAGGAAGAAGCAGGTTAGAAGAAGAGAGTTAGATAATTATCATACTGAGTTACATTAAGCACAGCAGTTTATTTTAGTAGGCCTAAAGTAGAGTTTGAGAGACTTAAAGTAGATAGAGTTAAAAGGAACAGTCTACAGATTATGTGTTACAGTTACAACATTATGCATATTATAGTATTCCTGCAGAAAAGCCTTGAATGACATCCTGTAACATTAAATACTTTCAAATAACTAACGCATAGTTTATATTAGAACTAAATCTGCTTACAGTCAAAGTACACTGGATTCACTTCCTGCAAAAACAAAATGCCTTCTCAGAACTATTGCATAGCTCATGTAGAAACTTGAATTAAAATACAATCAAAATACAACAGTATACTGAATCCAAGCTACTGCTGGAGCACTAATAAATAATTAATAATAAAAGTGATACATGTACTAAAACACATAGGCTATCCATTAGAGGGCATTGACTGCACGTCAGACATTACCTGACCCACACAGGCCACCTGTGTGTGTGTGTGTGTGTGTGTGTGTGTGTGTGTGTGTGTGTGTGTGTGTGTGTTTGTGTGTCAGCTGTCTGTGCCTGTCCAACTAATGATGGAAGACAAATATAGTACCCAGTTCACAGAAAGACAAGGAGTTATGGCAGTAATCGCCAGAACACACTTTTCCCTTATGGTGGATGTACAGACATTGGAAACAGTAGCACTGAGAGTTGCCATCCATGCTGGTGACTCCTATGTGGCTTAGTGGAATTGCCACTGACAAGGCATTTAGTCTAAACATAGGTAATGCTGGAGGTTTGGGTCCCCTTTTGCCAACTCCTTATATTCAGAGGCTACATTTGTGGTTATGTGCATGCCATCTAATGTTAATGTTGCTGACAGTTCCACTGTGACACCTGACTGTGCCATGTGTATGTTACCATCATCATCAGTATAGGTGACCCCCAACATCAGGCATGTGTTCTCCTGTTGTGCCGGATCATCTACCAGTGGAACTTGTGAAAGCATAAAGATAACATACCTATGGTGGTGCTGAACCATTGCCTCAGTTCCCCAACTCATGGCACACTGACTGGTACTCCACTTATCTGAATAATGTATGGATATGTGTATATCTTATAGTGCAGTTTGTTCCAGCTGTAGAAATAATGTACCTACAGAACAGATATATCTAGACATTCTGCTAAATATCCGTCTTCTGGTATGCAGGTCAGCTTATAAACTGAACAGTGCTTGCTACTACTATTCTCATGTATCTCATACAGACTTCTACTTCCAAGCCATGGTTATGTATGAAGATTTGCTCATCTTACACGAACACAGTTTCAAGGAACCCTTTACCTCAGTGAGCAACTTCTATGATGGTGGTCCATCTTTCATGGTAAATCTATTCCTCATGATGTCTTGTGCATTTAGTCTTGGCATGCAGTATCATATCAGTAACACTCTGATGCAAATGTACTACTGTCCTATTATGGTTGCCCACAGCACTGATGTCCTGCACAACTCTGTGCCACATCATATTACAGAAAGCCTTATCTGGTTTACATTTTTTCCAAGAATGTACTTGCCATGTGTGTATAGGGTCAACAGTAGTATCTCCATCTTCTGAGTGGTGAACTCCACCAGTCACTGCCATTCTCTTGGGCCCAGAACAAGACATGAGCATGTGGATTACACATATCTGTCAAATTTTGTGTGTTGTGACAAAAGGAGGTACTGTCTAGCTGGAATTTTGTAAATAATCATATGTCATAAGTGAATATCTACATTATTCATATGCTTTTGTTACAAAATACAAATGTATTAGAACTGTATGTTGTCTGTATATCAAACTCCTGATACAGAAGTGTATGCTGAAAGGGTTTGTAAAGTACTGAGCTTAAAGATGTATCCACAGTGTACCCTACTGGAAGAGAACACAAATGTATATACACCATTGTAACTGTGTAAATGTATATATTTTAACAGTGGAAACTGGAACATAGAAAGTTAACTTGCAAAACTTTAGAAAAATAGTTGAAATTAAATTGTTTTATAACTGCACCATGCAAGATGGTTTCAATGCAGCAAGGAGACAGGATGTCTAAAACTAGAGAGCCTTCTGCATTGTCTTGTAAGTGTTTTATTGTTTTTATGTATTCCAACAGCTGCAAAGATCTGAGGGTATTCTATATTTTGTCTGACCGGACAGAATAAGCTGGTAGACCCACTCACTACATTTGTCTTGCCCGGCTCTGTAAATAAGTTAACTAGGGTGCAGTAATTTCTCTTAGATACGGACAGAAATATAGTGAAGTATAGCTTAGATGTTTTCTTTATTTATGTGAGACTGTCCTGCAATGTTGTTTTAAGTATTTCCTGTGACTTTGAACTCTGATGTAACTATGATTCTTTTATTATTTATTATTATATATATTAAACCTTTCATTGTGGCTAATATTTGTGAGACATATTTAAGTTCTGAGCATACTTGCATACTTATTTGGTGACACTGTAGGCCACTCCTAATAGCCTTGCTCTGGGTCAAACTACCATTTGTATTGATAGTAAAATTACACAGTAAGATTGGACACCCTTTGTTAAGGGCCTTAAAGTAGCTGATAAGGAGTGAGTGGTAGCAGTAATAACTACCTTATAGTCTGGGCAGAAGGGGACATAGCTAGTAAACCTGTGCCAGCTTTTCCCAGGTGTGTGTGTGTGTGTGTGTGTGTGTGTGTGTGTGTGTGTGTGTGTGTGTGTGTGTGTGTGTGTGTGTGTGTGTGTGTGTGTATAAATCCCAAAGAAAGTGCAAGGGCTCCACAAAAACCAGTAAACACAAAAGAAAAACGAAACTCAGAGACGTACAATAAAGCTCCCAGTCGACAGAACCTGTTCAGTTACTTAATTCTCAGCATAGTCACACAGTGTGGAAGCGAAAATACTTAAAAAAATCACTTTTATTAAATCCACCAAAACACATTAACGCTCAAACTATGCGTTTTCTTTTCTTAACTTCATCAGATGTGGGCTGGAATTAAAACCAGAAATTTAAACCACTGGTAATTATCATAAACCAATCAGAATGTTTTAATTTACATAGTAAATTTAACTTTGTGTAAAAGAAAAACATGATGTTCTTAAAGTGCATGTTCAAAAAATGTAATGACTGAATGATGTATCAGAAACCTCCAACAGTATTTGAAATTATTTGATTTCATAAGACAAAATACATATATAAATATAAATATATTCAAAAACGCATAGATAAAAGATATACCTATACCACCATCTACTGTTCATTCAGAAAAACACATATTAAAACAGATTTGTTTGAAAAAACGTTCTCATTGAAACCTATTCTAGAATGTTACTTAAAAATACATATTTATAAAACAAATTTGTGAATATATAATATGCTAAAAGCTTCCCTCAATAAAAAATATCAAATTGGAAACTTGATAAATTCATAAAAAAAAAAAAAAATTAAAAAACATCTAAAAATGCATATAAACGACATAAGTATAAAAAATATATTCAAACAAAGGTAAGATATTTATAACTTTATCTAACTTGGCATAGACTATAGCAGCAATTGGAAAGTTCACATGATTGATCGAAGTATACATTTTGTTAGTCTATTTTATTGTGTGTATAAATGTCAAAATATTTCAACATATATGTTTGCATATGAAATTCTTATTATTTGATTTAACCCCAGCTTGGAAAATGTGTCCCATCTTTTATCATACTTCCTTAGTGGGACCCAGAGGCTTATAACCTAGCCACTCTGAGTTTAAGAAGTGGGGCAATGGAAATACATTCATTTAACCCTGTTTTTTTGTTTGCCTGCAAGGTCACTTGCCACCAGAGTTCCCTGTATTCAATATTTTCTTCCCATAAACCCCCTCTTACATCCATCTTTACCCTTTCTAATACAAAAAACAAGAAATGGGCATCATTACATTCTTGTTTATGTTTAAAAAGGGCATTTGTTTGCCTTTTATTCTGTAAATCATATACATGTTCGTATATTCTTCTTCTCAACTTTCTTTCTGTCTTTCCTATATAGAATGGCTGACAGACTTCACATTTTGCCAAATATATCAAACCTGAACTCTCACAGTTATTGTATTCCTTCCCTTCCAAAACTATTTCCCTACTTTCCAACAAAATGGATTCTTTATTAATAATGAAGGGACATTGAGTACAGTGCCCACATTTAAAGGTTCCCTTCTTTTTTGTTCTAGTTGATACATCAATTGGCTTGTTTGTTTCTAATAAGTTTTTAATACTTAAGGATTTCTTATATACCACTTTCAAATTCTCTTTTTTTATTTTTTCTAGGTCAGTGATAGAGGTAAATCTGTTCCATTCTTTCTCTAAAGTGTTCTTAACTAATGCTGAACTTGCATTATATTCAATTACTAAGGCTCGATTAAAATATTCTTCTAACTTATTCTGCCTGTTTGTTTCACTTTTTAAACCTAATATAGGTTTAAATTTTTCTGATCTACCTTCTGCCACGTCCTTTTCTATTTTTTCCATTAACACCTCAGGATACTTTCTTTTAATAAACATTGTCCTTAAGGTAATCATTTCATTTAAAAAATCCTCATCATTAGATGTCATTTGTGATACTCTTACGTACTGCCCTCTAACTAAATTTCTTTTTTGATACATTTGATGAGCACTATTGTAATGTAAATAAGAACTGAAATAAGTGATCTATGTACCTTTGAATTAAATTTTTGTCCTTCTTATAGATCATTACATCTAAGTATTCCAGTTTTTCCATATCAACTTTACATGTAAATCTTAAGAAGTCAGTACTACTGTTTAAAAATTCTATGAACTCCAAGATCTCTTCCTCAGTAGCTTCCCAGAAGATGCAGATGTCATCCAAAAATCTTTTATATAACAGCCATTTACTGCTAAAGATAGATTTAAACACCTGTTTCTCTTCCCATTTTGCCAAAACTAAATTTGTGTATGTTGGTGCGCAGGCTGTGCCCATAGCTACACCCTTTATTTGGTGAAAATATTCACCTTTAAAGTAGAAAAAATTGTATTTGAGAACCAAGTCCATTAATTGAAGAATTACAGTACATTCATTATGTGTTAAGATCCTATCTTCAAAAATCAACTCTTCCAAAAGTGCTAAACCTTCTTTGTGAGGAATGCTAGAAAACAAATCAATTACATCGATGGTAAGAAACTTAATATTTTCTTTGTATGAATTCTGCTCAATACTTCTAAGAAAATCCCACAAATCCCTAAGTATATTTTTTCTCATTAACCAGGACGATTTTAGTTTTGAATCAATATATTTAGCAAGGGGAAGTGTCTTTGAACCCTTCGCAGACACTATTGATCATAAAGGTGGGTCAGTACCATTTTTGTGCACTTTTGGAATACCGAATATTGTTGGTATCTTTGGTTTCTCCACCTTTAAATATTGATAAGTCTTACTGTCAATCAAACCTTCCAAAACTAAATTCTCCAATTCCGTGTCAATTCTACAATAAGCTATATTAATCTCATTTTTTGAAATACTAGTATATCTCTCAGGGTCCCTTACGATTTTATGCATCTTCCCTTCATAGGTCCAAGTATCCATCAATACCATTCCCCCTCCCTTATCCGGCTTCATAACTCTTGTGTTCGTGTCTTTCCTTAATTCATTTAATGCGGAACTTTTTTCTAAATCCAAATTACTTCTATATTTAAATTTATCAAAGTTCTTTCTTATTTAATTTTCCACTAAATTCTCAAAATTTCTAATTTGTGGGTGTAGGGGGGGATTGAAAACACTCCTCTTGACTAAATTATCAGGTAAATAAGGGGTTTCTTGGTTAAAAAAAAACTGTATGTTAATTTTTCTTGTAAAAATCTTAACGTCCAACAATATCTTGCTGAGGTCTCCTTTTTTAAAAGGAATGAATTTCATACCTTTAGATAATAAATCGAAATGTACATTTTGCAAAGATATACTACTAAAATTATAAATACTAAAATCATCTCTAATAAATCTATATTTGTTGTTAACGTCCTGAATGAATACTTCATTGACTGAATCGGGGTGGTGGGTACTTACCATCCTTAGTACCTCCCCCTTCTTGATCGTCCCCGAAAATTTATATACTGCTGCTGCTGCTGATAACCATTTTTTATTTTTCAATCTTTCTGATCTCCTTAATGCAGGGTATTCTTTGAAATCATCCAAGTCCCCAACCTGTTCTCCTATTCTGGGATTCTCATTATACACTCTTTCATCATTGTTTCCCCTCCCACCACTCTCCCAATTTTGGATTTAATAAAAGTGATTTTTTAAGTATTTTTGCTTCCACGCTGTGTGACTACACTGAGAATTAAGTAACTGAACAGATTCTGCCGACTGGAAGCTTTATTGTACGTCTCTGGGCTTCGTTTTTCTTTTGTGTATGTATATAAATCAAACCTCAAAGAGTGTGTGTGTGTGTGTGTGTGTGTGTGTGTGTGTGTGTGTGTGTGTGTGTGTGTGTGTGTGTGTGTGTGTGTGTGTGTGTGTGTCAGCTACTGGGGCAGGGACACGAAGCACTGGTTGGACAGAGAGTGTGCTGGAGGCCTTGGCTTGGTCAATCAGCTGATATCTCAACTCTATAGCTGTACCAGTGGGAGTCTTATTGGGGATATGGAGAAGAAGA
Source organism: Protopterus annectens (assembly GCF_019279795.1). Classification (NCBI taxonomy): domain Eukaryota; kingdom Metazoa; phylum Chordata; order Ceratodontiformes; family Protopteridae; genus Protopterus; species Protopterus annectens. The sequence continues at coordinate 1,175,828,415 of NC_056746.1, forward strand.
GAGTAACTGGCCCCAGACTGACTATGATCTCTGTGTGCTCTTAAGAGAAATTGCACTTGATGCAGAAAGCTGCATCTACAAATACTGTGTGCGTACCTGTCATCCTTCTCAGTGTGTATGTCCCACACTGTTGCCAGTGGTGAGGATTGAGGCTCCTTATTTACTGGGCCAGTGGTGGGGCATCACATGTGTGTACATACATGTGTATGTGTGTATGACTGCCTTGGGTGACCACTTTTTCTTAGCACTGACCCCATTCCTCCAGTTGGTGGCCACATATTTGTCTGCTATGGTGTAAGTCCCACACTGGCAACAACAATGGGTATGATACCATTGCTACCTTCTTTCAACACTGTGCTGATGGCCAATAGTGCTGTACACATCCAGTGACTCTTGCATCCCTCTCCACACATAGCCATGCCTGGACCTATGTACAGGGGCCATTGTTTCCCCTGTAACATGTCTTGCAGACAGTGCACATGAAATAGTGTGGCAACCCATGGGATATTCATCAGTCATGCCCTTGGGCTATGTTCTCTATCACATTAAGTCTACCAGCTGGACATTGCGCCATGTTACCTCTTCCAGTTTATCCTATCCTATCAACTGCTATTCTTGACTTGCACCATAGCTGTTCAGTGCTGTGTAGAGGTACATTTTTAGTTGCCTTATTTTCTTTTACTATGCCTGTAATGTAGTACAAAGTCTTCTGCACTGCATTCAAATTCCTGATTTGGTGGTCTTTTTCTGCAATATGGTGACCTTGCTTTTTATTGTGCTACAATGGGCCTTGTAACAAGGTAATTAGGTAATAGTGCAATCATCTCTGAATCACTGCATAACACATTGCATGTCACATTCATGCTTGTTCCTGTCAGCCCTCAGGCTGATAAGATGTGCAGAATATGGTCATGTACAAAAACCACAAAGACTGTAGTGCTGCCACTGTCTACTACTGATACTTTCGTTAGTGTACCATTGCTGCCCAATGATGTCACACTTAGTGTTCTTAATGTCTGGCTATGTACATGGGGCTATCATTTTGCTCCTCAGGAAGATATATAACATAAAAATGGCATCTTCAAGTGTTGAGTTAAGTCAGTGTCTAGTGCAGACAGAAAACTAAGTTCTTTTGTGGCTATTGCACAGGGACTATCAGGAGCATCTGCTGAGTCATTATGATGGCACTTTAAATAAAGTTGATGCCTGGTACCTGCTTGCCATGGTGGTCAGTAATGCCTTTGGAACATTGTGCTCACTTGGTGAGCATTATAGGCATCATTATAGTGAATTGTCTAGGTGCTACCTAGCTGTGGTGCAAAATGTGGAGTGGTGGTGGTGACCACCTTGGTTTGCTGCAGTTGAGTGACCTTGTACTGGGTCACTAGTGGTCAATAGCCCTGCATCCCACCAGGGGGATGAATGTCACCCTGTTAAAGGAGATTTGGGGGTAAGTGGTGGCATTCAAGGCCATATCTCAAGAGGGGTGGAGGCTTCTTTTCTGAAGGTGGTCCCAAGGGGTCTCTTTCAGTCACCCAGTATCAGATGTGACAGCTGCTCATGTCCTAAGTGGACTGGCAGATAGTATCCTGGATTGGGACCATGGGGCACCTCTTGGTATGTCTGACAAAGTCAAGTGACCAGCTGGCCCTGACCATTAGGCAATCATGGAAACAGAGTACCCATGACATCAGCCATGGATGTGACTGACATCTGGATAGGGGGTCTCCTGAGCAAGTCAGACAGACCCTATGTACTCCACCCTGTCCCCCATCATGATGTTCTCCTTCTTATGTTCCACTGTTTATAGTTAAGTCCTCATCCCAGCTGTCACCTCCATGTATATCTGCATCCATCCATTGTTGTCTCATCTTTTGTGTATGTACCTTACCTGCTTGTCTCTGTCTGTGTTTTATGATTGTCTATTTTCTACTCCCACTTTCCTTCCCACACAAACTTCTTGTTATCTTGCCAATCTACTCTTCTTCGTCTTAAAAAAATAAAACGACAACCTGCCCCCAAAAGCAAAAGCCTTTTCTCCCTATTCCTATCTTTTCTTAAGGTCTTCTATGTCATGTGTGGCTCCCTCTTCCAATTTTTCTGCCTTTCTTATTGTCCCCTTTCCTGTGCAGTTAAGTGAGGGACTGAGGTGGCACTTTGCTGTGCTGGCTATCTGTGGTCAGCTCACCGTGATTTTGTTGCAGCTATGAAGCACTTTGTTGTATATTTTGACACATATAACCTGCAGAACACTATATCACAGTTCTTGACTCATTGGTAATATGACCAACTGTAGAGTGTCCAGTTCACTAAAGTTCAGTAATGTGACTGTTGCAAGCTAATGAACCACTCTAGTTTACTGTACAGCCTTTTTCTCTGAATGCTACAGCCTTGCTGGTCCTACTACATAGCTAAGCAGTATCAGGTGATGCTATTCTATGATATATTTGATCTCTAATATATATGTGCTGTGGCATTGTGAATATTTCTGAATACTTCCTAAAGTCTTTTGTGTGGATGGATGTATATGATCCTTGTTGTAAGCAAATAATCGGAACAAGAACTGTGCATAGCTTTATCAGAGGTAATCTGCATCCCTCTAAATAATGCATGCTGCTCTGCACCTGGGTGGTATGGGGAGAGCTAAGGGGTTGAGAAATATGTTGTGGGATTTAATGCAGCTATATGATTTTTATCAAAGGGGATTATGGAAACTGCATAATAGTTATACCGTGTTGCAAGTCCAGGGTTATAATGTCTTTCAGCAAAGTGCAGTGTCTTATAAAGATGGTTAGAGGCAGAAATGTAGGACCAACTTAATTTAAAGATGTGTCTACAGGCTGTGGCACTTATCTGTATTACGTAAAGAATTATGTAATCTCTGAGAATGCCCTCTTGCATAATGGAATTGTCATGGAATTATGTTTTGCACTCTAAACAGTCAGTAATAGATACATATGAAAGGTGAAGTAAAGATTTTTTGCTCACATTTTAAATGTAACTGAAAATGTCAGTAGAATACTCTGTTTCTGCACGACACAAGCTGCTTATTTATTCGTCTTTGCCTTTTAGCACTCCCCAAGAGAAATATGTGATTCTGTGCCTATAGATTTTAGCTGAATTTAATCTGAAGGTGCATAAAAATCAATATCACCATTGACCACCAGTGAACTGCTATTCCCAAGTGTCACCATGAATTTACCTGATGTGAAAGCAGAAAGAGGGGTTACGATACATAATGCATATTGTATATGGTAGGCAGAAACACTCAGAAGAATGTCAACAAAACTGATCGAGTCTGAGAGGTTTGTAGTGTGCAAATAGTGTCTTTTGTTTCTACAGGTGCAAGCCCTTCTATCAAGTGCAGAAATGTGTGTGTGCATCTAACACCCTAAAGTAATTATTATTTTTTTTTTGTTTGTTTGTTTATTGCTGTTTTAGACTTTTATCTAATGAGATTTTTTCTGTTTTTTTCATAATACCGAATTTGGTTTTTGAAAATGTCACTTCTCCTTCCCTGGTTTACAGAGCCATAAGTAATGCAGCGGCAGCAAAGTATCATATAATCTTATAACAGATAATGTTGCTTTGGCTCATCTTTCAACGTCCCCAGTGAACATAGTGTCATTGCATTTTAACTTGTGTTCAGCTTATTTCACATCCTTTCAAAGTTAGCATCATATATCCTGAACCATCTTGAAGTCATCCATTCTCCTAGTGCTACTGAATCTGCCACCTTTTTGGAGGCTTTCCTGTGTGTCTACAGCTCTTTCAGTGAAAATAGTTATTTTGTACATACATCCTAACTCATCCTTATTTAATTTATTCTGTTCTTGTTTCATTGCTCATTTGCAGTTTCTTTAGATATTGCTTTTGTGAAAGTTACTGATTCTTTTCAGATATTGAATGCATTTGTTCTCTCTGTCACATTTTTTCTTAAAGTGTATATGTGTTAAGTAGTTTTAATCTTTCGTCGTGGCATAATCAGCCAATCTTCATATTTACTCAGACACAGGTATAATATCGCAAAAATTAATATTTGATAGCACAGCTTGTAGGTTTTCCTTAGGAAAGCATCTGTGATGCCAGGCCAACCACATCATTTATTATTAGTTTTAGAATGCCTGCACGAGGTTGGCATTTCATGGCCAGGTTTGGGTTTGGAGGGACAGTTAAGAATTTTATATCATTTAGTGAGCTGGAAACATAATAAAAATGTATTTCTTATAATGTTTCATATTTCTGTAACTGTTAAAGCTAGTTCTAAAATTATAGTGTCAAGAGTACCAAGTAATGCTTGGGTGCTTTGCTGTCCAAATTCCCACACCATTTTCTGTGCGTGTGTGTGTGTGTGTGTGTGTGTGTCTCTGTCTGTAAGAAAGATGCTTTATAATATGAGGAGAATAATCCTCTTATTATTGTTTAAATTATGTCCATGCATAACTCAGACTCCTCATCTCTAGATATTAAACCAGTTCTATCCATTCATTAACAGTGTACTAATGTTACAATATCTGTTTCTACTATATTGATCCACATGTATGACATGTTCTTTCTCAATGACTACTAATTTTGTTTTATTCATATTTCAACAACACCTTAACACTGTACTGTTGGCTGATACAGTGGCAGAATGATAAGAAAGCACACACTTGCATTTTATGCCATAATCTCATTTAAAATCATGTTTATAGAGATTATTTGTTTGTTATAAATCTATTGGTAACTAGTCAGTATATACCTAGGATACAGCTTTGATGATCGGTTACAACAAAGGACTGTGCTTCTTGCATACAGTTTAGTTTGTCTTAGAGCTACCACTATGTTACCACTGTCTCTGTGAACTACTGGTTCACTGATGCAGTGTATGTGAACTGCGGGCAGTTACAACTGACTGTGGTAGTAATGAATCCTGGCTGTAGTACTTTATTATTTATATTAAAACTGAAAAAAGCACTTTATGTTCAGAGAGATGTAGAAGATGCGTGCATTGTGGTTAAGGGACTGGTAAAGGAGAGGGATAACCAGGATGGGCATATAAGATACAGAGCAAATACAGGCTGGGGGGAAGTTTAAGTAAAATGTAATTTTTCAGCTTCTGACTGTTTAAAAGATTTGTAATTCAAAAGACCGTCTGTGAAGAAACCATAACAACTTCAACTTCTGTTTTAGCAGCATAGTTATAGTGTATCAGTGTACATTATAGCAGTGAAAATAGTTTAAGCAGGGAAATGGAGCAAGTCAACTGTACAAAGTATGCGAATGTGCTGGTTAAAGGGATGGCAAAGGGAGCTGGCCAGAATAAGATGCTTATGCCAGCAGCATTCAGATCATATGCTGCACTGTTACGTGACTTGAAACAACTGGCCCTCAATGCCTCTAATGGTGACAAATGGCAATGTGAAATTTTACACCTGGCACTTGTGCTACATACAGTATAGTCCAGCAGGGAAAGTCATCCCTGGTTTGGCACCTGTGTCTCTAATGGACACAGGCAGGCTGTAAATGGTTCATCTCCTAGGCTCCTGCTTGTAAATGTTTCATCTGTCAAGACCCTGCTTACACTTATCAAGGGTATGAGAACTTGTCAGAGATTTTGAATGCATTGCTAGGCTTAAAAAGGCCCTTGTGGTCATTAGCCTATTGAATAGCTATGAACCTATGAACATCAGATGTCAGGCTATATTCTCACTGCTTGAAGGTAATTGTACTCCTTTTTCCCTATTATGAAGATACTGTGTCCTTCATTTCCCTATCTTTAATACAGCTGTTGTTAAATTTAAGGTGCTTAGCTCATCCCTGCTAAGCACTCCAAAATAAAGTCTGCCTGTATGAGAGTGCACTTTGTTTCTGGAGAATTAAACAACTGTAATTATTTCAGTTATGTAGTTGTATACACAGACAATACAGGTACAAGCTGCAGAAGAAAAGATGGTTTATACCTAGCTCTATGTGTCAGAGGAAAACGGTTACAGAATATGGTATAGCGAGATGAAGCAGGATAACTTCTTCAGGCTGAGTGACATAATGTGGATGTGATATCTGTCTGGAGTGCAAGCAATAAGGATAGCAGGAGACAGAAGAAATCAAATTCCAAAAGGGAAAAAAGTGAATGATTAAGTTAGACTTGAACATATCACCTCTAGAATTCTGCTCATACCAAGATATCACACCTTTGCCTCTCTTAATGACCGAGCTACTAAAGCAGCTATAAGCACAATTCTAACAGTACTTTGAAAGCTGTAAAACTCTTATCACTGTTACACAGAGAACAGGCATCACATTCTAGCCACAAGAAGCACAAATAGCGTTAAAACATTTTAAACAATTCATCCAAAAAGAAAGACTGAAGTGCTTGAATATGTTTTAAATCTCTTTTTGGTTCCTGATTCTGTTTTGTGGTGGCTGCTGACTATAGTTAATGCTATAGTGCAAGACTAGAGCTTACAAGCGGTGAGGGGGTACTTAACAAAAGCTTGTTAAGAACCTTTCTGACATCATAAGTTTATTACATAAAGTACTATAAATTGTACAAAATCTTGGAATTGTAGGTAAAATTGTACAGTATTATAATATTTTTTAGATTTTTAGGCTTTTGTGAACAGAGTACAGTTCACCCAACAGACATTTTAGTGTTGCAGAGAAAGGAGTGGTATTCATTATACATTTCAGATATAGAAGGAAGAAGGTCATATGTGGAGGTTGAGTCACGTAGGCACTTTATTCAAGGCCTAAATGGTCACTGAAAGAGAACAAATCAAAGCGTGCGTAAGTAATAAGATGAAAATGCTATTACAACTTTTTGTGATATCCTGCTTTCAGTGTATAGTACTTGGTGAGTAACTGTTCTCGAGAATCATCTGCCACTGTGTTCAGCATCACATAAAGTATCTGGCTGAATGATTATCAGTTGTCACAGGTTTTATAATTTGTATGTGTTTAACCTTTAGCTGTGTTTGTTATTGGCCTTCTTGTCTATTGTCATATTTGGGGGAAATGGGTGGAATACTCTCTGTCTTGCCACTGTTGGCAGAACAGAAATTTCTAGGAATATATATCAAATTTATTTTTGTTCTGCAGAACATAAAATATAGTAGTGCATGAAACATGGTCCATCAGATAACAGCATCAGTAAAATATACTGATGAAAAAAAGTAATAGAGCTAAATTCATTTACTTTCATTTTGTTATCCTGGTTAGCCCTTATTTATTCGAATTCACCCTGTGAAAATGAAATATCAGCAAACGTCAAACAGATATATTTATGGTGAAAGGTACTTAAAAGTTTGTTAAGCACCTGTAGGTAAGATAGATTGCCTGTTTGGTTGACAGCTTTCCTACTTGTGCAATTTGGCTGACAAGAAAGCTGATTAACAGTAGTGTGATATTGCTGTAATCCTAGGTTTGGAGAATATGCCTTTTCCCAGGACTGTGTAATCTTAGAGTTGGTATGTATAAGTAGCATGGGGTGTGGGGTGTCGAGGGGCTTGCCCCCCTTGAAAAAAATGTTTTTGAGTTTGCATGCTCTAGGCTTATGTATTAGAGCATGCGCATTGCCATACCGGCCTAATTTTAAACACCTTTATTAAATTATCACTTAATTAAGACATAGGCAAACATAGCATTAAGAGAAAATAAAATAACTATATTAACATTTGTTTCATTTGCATGCATTTTTATTGTTGTGTCTTTCGTCTTTTCCCTGTTAGGGGTCGCCACAGCGGAACTCCGGTCCGCTAATGATTGGCAGCAGATTTTTACATGCCGAGTTGCCAGCCCTGACGCACAACCTTCAACGAAGGTACGCCCATTCATGCATGTCTCCACACAGAAGACACTCTAGCTGAGAATCAAACAGGACAACGTCTTACTGTTAGGCGACAACTCTACTGCAGCACAACCACCGCAGTTCATTTGCATACATTATACATCACATATGTTTTCTTTCTTTATAACTATCATCAGTCCAAAATTATATAAATTGCTCAGGTCCTACCTTCCCTTAAACCTCACTCCTCCTAAACATTATTCTGCATGTATTGTTCCCACAATTTCCATTTATTTCTGTGTAATTTGCTCTTTACCTTTTCTAAAGATCCCACTTTTAGTTTTTTTAATCACTTTTACAATATTCAGTACTTCAGATACAGTTGGTTTAGACTTGATTTTCATTTTCTAGAAATTGTGTTTTGGCAACCAACAGAATTAAACTTAACAGGACCTTACTATGTCAGGGTAATTCAGATCCTGCATCCCAGCTCAAAAGTATAATTTTAGTTGCAGCCATCTGATCATCCAATATTTTGGACAGAGTACTCTGTAGGTAATTTTTAAAATCTGCAAACTCCTTATACTCCTAAAACATATATTCCTAATCACTTCTGTCTTCCCCATCACACCTCCAACATTTGATGTCTAACTGAGGAAAAATCCTTTGAAGTCTATTTTGGGTATAAAAATACCAATGCAAACACTTTCAAGCAAAAATCCTAAACCTTCTGGACTTTGTTGCAAACTTAAGAGAAATATATATATCCTCCCATTACTCCTTTGTAAATTGCTTTTCCAGTCTTCCCTCCCAATGTTTTCGAAACTCCTCTATAGTTATTGTGCAATATTTTACATGCCCCACTAATTATCCCTTTTTAACAGCAGCTTCTCTTCTAGATTCAACTGAAAACTCTTACAGAGCAGACCTTTCACTTAGGATTTTCCTATCCCTTTCCCAATACTCTGATGTGAATCACTAGTAGGGAAGGCAATCTCTACAGTGCAAATGCCTTCTTAACCTTATCCCAATCTATTATCTTTCCCTCTCTGCTTATTAGCTGTCAATACATTGGTTCCTTTGCCAGTTTTCTCCAGTATATTCCAGCCCCCTATTGCCTATTTTCTCATACCCTTATATGCAGTCATGCCTATTGGGAAAATCTCCTTTCTCCATTCTTGTGTTGACATAGTTCTTAGAATGCTTTACTTTAAAACAGATTGGTTAACTTGCAACTCAAGCAATCCCACCAATTATATCAACCTACACGGATATAACCAGTTAATCCAATCTCCCACTAGAATTGATAAATCCTCCAAAAGACAATCAGTTCTGGTTTGGACATTGATAAATAGACCAGTTGACTCATATCTTTCTGGCTGTCTACCTGACAGCCTGAGTGACCACCTACCAACCTTTATGCTAAAACAGTGAACATACCAGGCTAAACCCATAACCAACCAACTAATAAGAAACAAAAGAAATGTTATCCCATTTTACTTTATTTCCTGTCTAAAAAGCTGTAATTGTGAATCCCTTAAGACCCTCAACCTAAATGAAACAGTTAGTCACTTTAACTCTACCTTTCTAAATATACTGAACTCACATACCCCTCCCAAAACTGTCAGAATTAAATCAAAATTTGCTCCTTGGCTTAGCAAAGAAACTAGATCACTACTGAAAGCTAGAGATAAAATTTGGGATCACTGGCATAAAACTAGATCTCAAGCCTCTGAACAGTTATACTTGGAGCTAAGAGACAAAGTAAAGAAATTGGTTAGACTAGACAAGACCAGTTAGTATCATAATATACAAAAAAACATTTAAACAATCCTCAAAAATTCTGGTCAGCCATTAACAACATTCTCATACCTGGGAAAGCTAGTACACTTTCCCCAACCACAAATTCTTTAGAAAATGTAGCCACACAATGCAACAAATATTTCACTGAATCCATTCTGTCCCTATTCAGCCCCCAACCACTCCCAACAAACTACCTAAACCAAACAGTGATTATAACAGCTTCACCCTACTACCCATCCCATTGGACATAGTTAAAAAACTTCTAAAAAACTAAATCCCACAACATTAGCTGCAGACAATCTACCTTCTGATTTTCTTAGAATTGCTACTGATGCTATTGCCTACCCTGTAGCCATACTTATTACTAGATCTATATATGAAAATATAGTCTGTAATATCTGGAAAATATCCCACATAAATCCATTTCACAAAGGAGGTAATTCAAAAGAGCTGACAAAATACTACCCCATTGCCATTTTGTCCCCCCATTTAAAATCCTAGAGAGGTGTATACATACTCAAGTCATGATTACCTAAATACTCACAAACTTCTGACCAATACACAACACCGATTTTGGCATTTTTGTAGCACAACCACTGCCCTAATGGCATTCACAGACATAGTTAATAACCATAGAAACAATGGAAAATGTGTATCTGCCGTCTTTCTGGACCTCTCCAAGGCATTCAATATGGTTGCACATAAGAAACTTATTAATGTTCTCTCTGATCTAAATCTCAGTGAAAACACTACTGCCTGGTTCCAAAGCTATTTATCAGGTAGACACAAGCAGTGCAATGGCAGAAGGAGCTCTTCCCTCTACTTCCATTTACTCTAGGTGTTCCCCAAGGCTCCATCCTTGGGCTCCTACTATGCTCCATTTTCACTAATAACTTTCATACCTCTACACTACATGCTACAGTCATACAATACACAGGCAATTCCACATTAATATGTGCTGCTTCCTCCCTTCAAGATCATCATTCACTAACACAAGCTTCCTTTCTTTCTGTCGAATCTTGGCTCTCTAATTCCCAACTTATTCTAAACTCTAATAAAACTAAATTGCTGCTCTTCCACCCAACTGGATATAATCCATCAACTCCCCTTTTAATATCACTTGTAAAAATAACATCATTATCTCACCTGTCACCTACACTAAATTACTTGGGGTCAAAATTGATTGTAATTTGAGATTTGATATTCATATCTCCCAAACCACAAATAATGTCCACAAAAATTGGGTGTCTTATACAGAAATAAGCAATTTCTCACAAGAAGCACTAAAGAAACAATTGCTCACACATACCTCCTCTTAACAAATACCTACGCTTCTCCAATTCTCACTAATCTAAGAAAAACTGACATTGTAAAGCTAGACTCATACTATAATAAAATTGCTAGATTTGCCACAGACAATCCTTATAGGTCCCACCACTGCATAGCTCTAAAACAACTTTAATGGTTAGAACTACCACAACTCCTCCTTTATAACCAACTTAGGCTAGCCCATAAAATTCTATATTACCCAGAAAAAAACCCTGCTCTAAAAAACCTAATTCATCCCCATATCACTACGCTCCAATAATAAACATCTCCTGGACATAAACAAAGCCAATAATACAGCAGGTGATTCCCTTTTCTCAAATTTGATAAATAAAATGTGGAATTCTTTACACCCCAACTTAACAAATACAAAAATACACAATTCAAAAAAATGTTTAAAAGCACACCTCACTGATACATGGCTCTGCTCTTGTGCTGCACCTGGTTAACACCAACTAAAAATACAGCAATTTCTTCCTTCCTTTCCTCAACTATATCTAATACTTCCTGTCAGTTTCCCTGACTTAGGAAATAGAGGGAGAGTGATAAAGTTCTCAGACTTATGATACGTATGGTTGACAATCCTTTTCACATCTCCAGTATTCAAACTCCTTCCTTTATTTTTAAACTGTCTGTTATAATTACCATTAACAAACTCGTATCATTGTAAAATCCTTTTTGTTCATGACGTTTTCTGTAAATTGTAAAAATGTATATATTTGCTTCATTGTATGTTTTTGTGAATTTCCTCATGTTTATAACAATTATTGTTCATTAGTATTTGTCGTTATGAATTTTCTCATCTATTGTAAAATTATTGTTCATAATCATGGAGCTTTTCTCCCCGGGCCTCCAGTGAAAAAGTACTTGTGTCTAGTCAGAGTTTTCCGGTAACCAAATGTAAAATAAAATAAAATAAATAAATACTTTCTGCTATAATATTCTGTACTGTTGTTTTTATTCTACTTAGGGATCTGCATTCAAAATCTTACTCTCTCTCTTTATTTCTTAAACTTCTGTCTGCTTCATCATCATCATCATCATCTCTTTCCACTTTGAATTATAACCTTCTGCTTGATTTATGTATATGAGCCTTAACCTTGTAGGTCTATAGTATCCCTTCAAATCAGGTAATCCTAAACCAACTTAGCCCACACAGCTCTTACTTCCTTCACCTTCTAGATAAATGAAGTCAATTCTTTATTAATTATTTTCCACAACTTCTCTTTTAGTTGACGACAAAAATATGCTTAATTTTTTATATAAAATTAAATAGAACTAAAAGTATTTTCACTGCTTGTATTTTACTATTCATATGCATAAACAAAAGCTTCCAGTTTCTCATTTTTTTTGTATTAATGTTTGTTTCGTCTCTTCCCATGTATCCGTATGCCTAAATACTTAATCTTATCATGTCCCTATAAATATGGGTATTGTTGAACCAATTCATGTTTATGTGCATAATTTATGGCTATCGTCTTTGTTTTATCTTCATTAATTTAATATCCCCAAAATACATAAAACTGTCTCAAATTGTTCCATAACATTGATATGTCATTTTCTGGATTTGTCAAATGCAAAATAATATCATCTGCAATTAAAGCTACCTTTTGTTGAATACCATACTAATTATATTCTTAAATTTCTGAGTCCCTTATTTTCTTTGCCAATTGCTCTAAATATAAGGCAAATAAAGAGGAAAGAGGACACCCCTACCTGGTTCTCTCTGTTATCAGAGAAGAACCTCTTACTTTAATTCTTGCTTCTGATCCTTCATATAACTTCCTAATTAACCTTATTATTCTATCAGGGAATGGAAATGCTTCCACTGGCCTTCTCATAAAATCCCAGCTTACTCTGACAATTGCTTTCTCTGTATCAAAACTCACCAGCATCAGCCTTATTTTCTTACATTCTGCTTCCCTCTGGATCATTATTGTTCTGTTAATGTTAAATGATTGCCTCCCCTCCACAAAAGCACACTGATCCATATCTATCAATTCTGACAACACGTTTGCCATTTGTTTAACTAATATAGACACAAACACTTTACAGACATGGTTTAAAATTTAAATGGTTCTGTATAAAGCTAGTCATGACAGGTCTTTAACGTCTTTGGGTAATGCAACCGCCACAGCTTTCTTCCAAGATTGTGGTGTTTATCCTCCTTTTAAAATACTATTAAACAAAATCTTCCAGATCTTTAGCATTTTCTTCCATCTTAACTTCCAGACTTCCACAGGAATACCATCTGTTCCTAGAGACTTTCCTGCAGATTGATTATATGTCACCATTTTTATCTCATTTTCACCTATCTTAAGTATTAGTTGTTGAGTTTCATCTACCTCTAACCTTGGTATAATTAATCTTCCATAAATCTTTCCATTTGTGCTATTTCTTGATTTCCACATTTCTTTGCTTTATATAAATTTTCTTAAAAAATTCCAAAATAGCTCTAATACTTCTGCATGATTTCTGGTTATTTTACCTGTTATAGGCCCTTAAGTTTGGTGACAACCCCTTCTGCTTTCTTTTGCCTAAGTCATTGTGCTAAATGTTTTTGTGGTCTTGAGTTGTTGTCAAAAAATAGTTGCTTAACAGCGATCTTTCTAAACTCATGCATATTAAACAAATAATCCCTTATTTTCTCTTTAGCAGTCTACAGTTGGGCCTCTTCTTGTTCTGTGAGATTCCCCTTATTCTGCAATACTTTAACCTTTGTCAGCTGCTCTAATTTCCATTACTTCTTAACCATATCTATTTCTTTTTTATTTCTACTCTGTTTTTATACTCTATTTTCAATTTATCCCACTCACTAGCTATCATTACTGTCAAATTTCTGTCTTCACTAAAAACTCTTGAACAATTTCTACTGCTTATTCCTTAATTTCATCTCTTTTTTAACAGTAAGGTAGGAAAGTCTCATTGTCTCATTTTTACTTCATTATCCTGCATTTTTATCTTAGTTTTTATCAGTGAAATATCTGAAATAGTTATTGGTGAAGCTTTCACTTAAATGCACATGTTCCAATGAAATATAATTTCTATCCAGTCTAGCTTATTGTGCTTTGGGGAATAATGTGTATATTCTGAGTTCCTAATACTGAAATCACTTCTTCCATACCAAATATTTTCATTTACATTTCTTCAGAAATTTTATTTATTTATTTATTTATTTATTTATTTATATTTGTTGACCGGGAGTGCCTGACTGGATGCAGGTCCATTTTCAGCAGAGGCCCAGGGAGGAAAGCTCCACAGCTAAAATAGACAGTAGTTACATTGGATTACATAGCGATTAACAATTTACATAGCAATTACTTACAACATATTTACAGATGAAGAACATAGTACATCAGTAGACAACTAGAATCTTTATCTGTGAAGTACATAACAGACATAAACAAATGTTACAAGAAGAAGTTCCTGCTGTATAAAAAGTACTGGCTTATGAGTATCTGAGCTTGCTATAATCAAGGTAGTTAGTGGAGTGGAAAGAAAGGTAGTGGTTGGATGGGGTGGGTGATATTAGAGTGGGAGTTGCAAGGGCATAGCCAGCATGTTTTTAGGTGCGCTTTTAGTAAAATTTTGAAGTGGGTGCATGATGGTATGGAGGTAATTGTGGGTGGGAGGGAGTTCTATAATTTGGCTATGGTGCAAGAGAATAGTGCTTCACCAGCAAAGTTATTGGCTTTAGTGATCTGCAAGTGATTTTTGTTGCTGGATCTTAGTGGTCTGGTGGTGTGATAGGGTTGGAGTAAATTCTGGAGGGATGGGACATTTAGTGGATGGTTTACTAGTTTGTGGGCGAATGAGAGTTGATACCATTGAAGGAGGTGAGGGAGTTCAAGCCAGCCCAGTTCAGCAAGTGAGAGACAGTGGTGACTATGGTAGGATGCCCCTGTGGCGAATTTGGCGATTTTGTTGTAGCAGGTCTCTAGCTTGTTTAGATCGCATTGCCTTAGGTTGGTATATATTGGAGAGGCATAAAGTAGGGTGGAGATAAGGTGGGAATTTGCTATTGAAATCTTTGCTGCTTTGGTGAGAAGTTGCTTATTTCTGTATAAGCTCCTAGTTTTTGTGGACTTTTTATGGTCATGGATATGTGAATGTCAAATTTTAGTTTATTGTCTATTTCCACTCCTAGCAATTTGGTGTGTTCAGTTGGGTATATAGTGGTGTTGTCTTTTGCTGTGATGTTAAAGTGAGAGTTGTTTTGAGTATGTTTGGTGGGTTGGAAGATGAGTAGTTTAGTTTTGTTTGGGTTGAGTATTAATTGGGCATTGGATAACCAAGTTTCAACAAAGGAAAAGGCTTCCTGTGTGACTTTTTGCAGTTTGGGTAGGGACTGGGCTGAGCAGATGATGGTCGAGTCATCTGCGTATTGTATGAGTGTGCCATGTTTGGTGGCAGAGGCTAGATTATTGGTGAAAACAGAGAAGAGTAGGGGTCCAAGGAAGGATCCTTGGGGAACCCCTATGGAGACAGGTAGTTGGGGAGATATGTCATTCTGCCATACAACAGATTGCTGGCGGTCAGACAGGTAACTCTGAAACCAGTTGGTGACTGATTGTGAGAAGGATAGGTTATTGAGGACAGAGATACATTGTTTGTGTGGGACCATGTCAAATGATTTAGATAGGTCTAGGAAAGTAGCAGAGGAGAGATAGCCATTGTTTTTATGCTGGAGGATAGTGTTAGTAAACGACAGTAAGGCAGTGGTGGTGCTATGGTTTGGTCAGAAACCATGCTGAGTATTGGAAATGAGGTTGTTAGTAAGGAGGTAGTCTGAGACCTGAGAGTGTATACATCTCTCTAGTATTTTGGAGAGTGGAGAGAGAATAGCTATGGGGCGGTAATTAGTTAGTTCTGTGGAGGGTCCGTCTTTGTTGAGGGGAATTATATGTGATACTTTCCACAGTGTGGGAACGTAACTTTCTGACAGAGATCGGTTAATCAAGATGGATACTGGGTAGGCCAGAGCATCAACTGCGATTTGTAGGTATTCACTTGGGAGGTTGTCTGCTGCTAATCTGGTGGGCTTAAGTTTAGTTAAGAGTTTTTTTATGTTGGAGGTAGGTACAGGAGAAAAAGATAAGGCAGTGGGAAGATTACTAGTTGAAGGTGTGGGTTGGAGGGGAGGGGCGTTGTGTTGTTTAGCTAGTGATAGTATGGTTTGTGTGAAGTGTGTGTTGAATGAGGTAGCAATATTTTCTGAGGAGTGAGAGATGTTAGGAGGAGGGGTACTGACTTTACCTGGGTGGAGGATGGAGTTTATAGAGGACCAGAATTGTTTGGGGCTGTGTTGGGAGGAGTCTAGGGCAGACTGGTAGTATTGGAATTTGTCATGTTTTATTAGCTTTTTGACTCTATTGCGTAGCTCTAGGAATTTCTGTCTAGTTGAGGGGGTTTTGGTTTTGCGCCAGTGCTCCCAGGCTTTATCCCTGTTTTTCATTTCTGACTTAGTGGTTTTCTGTAGCCATGGGGAGGGTTCTGCTTTGATTCTGGAAAGTCTTATGGGGGCATGGTAATTAAGGATGCTCAGGAAGGTAGTATTAAAAAATTCAACTGCGTCATCAAGACTGAGGTACTTTAGAGGATGCCAGTTACATTCTTTGAGAGATGAGATGAATGTGAGTGGGTTAAAGTTTAGTTTTTTACGTATTTGATGGTAGATGACAGGTTTAGCTTGGTATAGGTATTTTTTGAGTAGGAATGTTGGGGAGTGATCGCTAAGGCTATCTGATAAGCAGCCTGTTATATATGACTGGGGGCTCTTACTGACTAGTATCCAGTCCAGGGTAGTGTGCTTGCTGGAGTTTTTATTTATCCTGGTTGGCGACTGGACTAGTTGGGTGAAGCCATGAAGGTTTACATGATGGGTTGGATGGTTGCCAGAACAGGATTGCCAGTCAGTATTGAAATCACCTAAAATGATCTACCCTGTTTTGTTATATTGTCCCTTCTAAAGCCCCCTGATACATCCTTACTATTACAAATCAAATTGCAGTCCCAGCTATAAGTAATATTCCCTGTTGAAAGCTGATTAGTTCTCCCAATATTTTCTTAAGCTCCATTATGGAAGTTTTTGGTAGAATATAAATACATGCCAGAGTAACCCTCCTTCCTTGTCAATAGTCCCTTACTCCCACCAATCTACCTTATTGTCTTTTTCCCCCTTCTATTACTATTGGAGCTTGTCAGGTCGATCTTTTGAGAAGGATCTTTTTTATGTTATGTGAGTCAACATACTGTAGTGTTTTATCAGCTTACATGTTTATATCTGTGTATGTGAAATACATTTATGTGATCTCATGCACCACTCATTGAATGAAGTTACTGTTGTCATAGCTGAGTGTGCACATAATCACATATCTACTGACTGAGTGCACAAGTAATCACATATGTACTGAGTGTGCATGTAATCACATATGTACTGAATGAGTGTGCACATAATCACATATGTACTGACTGAATGTGCAAGTAATCACATATGTACTGACTAAGTGTGCATGTAATCACATATGTAGTGCTGTTGTGTTTGTGGCTCATGGTTCAGTGGTGGCAAGGAGTTTGTGTCTCCCCACTGTTGTGGAATCCTGGAGTTAGTTTGTTTAGAAATGTGGGAGTGTAGGGAGTACAGTTGGCTTCCCCCCTCACTGCTAAAACAGTACTTTAATGTATTTTCTGTGTGTTTTATTCCATGGTAAGTTAGTATGTCCAATTTGGAAATGGTACAGAAAGGACAATTTTTAATATTTGCACTGGTTAGTTATCAGGCACTTACTTTATTTTGATGCGTAGCAGTGTTGGGAATTTTGGGGAAGGTTACATTTTTTACTTTGTATTGTTTGTTTTTATTGTATTATAGTTTCAGTCAGTCTGCACTTGATGAGTAGATTGAGATTACTTGAGTTTTGACCAATTGTGCATTCGATACCATGAAATATATAATCTGTTCTTTTATTTTTATTTTTAATAAAGTATTACACATTAGAATGTAATTAATATTAGTTCCCAATGAGTTGTCTCACTTTCTTTTGATGTCCCCCATCTGAGATCATAAATATAATGCATACTTGCACTGCATCATAAATCATATACTTCTTGTAAATACCGAGTAAAACCCAGATCGTAACCAAAAACTCTATTCCGACCAGTCTGTTTACCTGTTGCCAAAGTAGCGCCTGTATAATCATAAGAGAATTATGATTGAAGTAGTTTATAAACTACAGAGGCTAATTAAGTCATAGGTCTAATGGGTACACCCTGCATATATATGTAGTTGTACACCATATTGAAAATTAGAAAACTACACAGACATAGGAAAGAAAAGAAACAGAGATTGTTCCCTGTCATAAAGAATGCCTTAGGACAAATCTGTTTAACTAAATAGAGCTTTCTGCACATAGCAGATATTGACTGTAGTAAACTTTTTTGTTGTTTAGTTTTTACTTAAGATATTTCCTGGCAAATGTTTTAGCTGAACTACACTCATGTATTACCCTAAGGCATCTAACTGGCAAGAATCCAATCCTCTTTAGTTCTGAAAGCTGGCCAAGAACTTCCTTCCCTGCTGATTTGCTGACAGACTCATTTTTAAACTCCAAGGTCAATATTGTGAGAAGAAGGCTGAAGCCCATAGCTTTAACTGCATGTGTCCTGGATGTTATATTTCCTTTAGTGATATATGTGGAAGATTCTGCTGTCCCCTCATTAAACGTCCATCTTTCTTGACTAAGTGTATATTATGTGACGCCATTATTGGAAACTTACAATGTATGCTACTGCTTTCCCATTGGCTAATTCTATGCATGCAGCCAGTTCTGTAGCTAGTCACACTTCCTTAAAGAGCTTTGAATTCAGACTTGAATGTTAATGAAGTGAAAAGAAAACCTCACTGCACCCATAAGATGAATCTGTTGCCTTTATTAATGGTAGCTTATGACTGTGCTGTGTTTGTTACACTTAAATTAAATTTGTTTTCTATAATGCAGACCCAGATAGCACAAACATCTTGTTTATATTTTGCTAAGATATACAATCTGTATATTTCCAATGTATACTTTTTTCATCGCTTAATATTTCTCACATCTGCTAGCAATGTGTAGAAAATTAGCATGAGAAAGAAGAATCGGAATAGTGCATACTTTTCATTTCTCCATTTAAAAATACTAAACTGCAAATAAATGCAGAATAATGTATGCTAACATAGCAATGGATGCTTCTGGGAAAATTTGAAAATATGTACAGATTACTATGCACATAGATTTGGCAACCAGAAACCACTTTACAGTTTTTAGTGTCTTCTTTGTGTCTGTACCTTGATCACGCAAGTCTTTCACTGTAAATTTGGTAATCTAGATATTATTATGTTACTTACCTTTTGCCTGTTCTCTGCATTTGATTGGCCACTGTATGCAGGATTTATGCATTGCAGAACTATGTAATATATTCTTTCCTCCCTTTGTAAGGTATATTAAGCATGATGGCTTGTTAACCAGGGAGGTGTATTCTACCATGGAGGTTTGCTTATCACATAGTAGGTAATAGGAAGAGTTGGGACTTTAGACTTTTGACTTCAGGACATAGCTTCTTCAAATCCCATTGCTTTAACTACAATCCTATATCATACTGCCAACCCTACCTTAATGGAATTACTTTCCCCCAGGATGACAGATTATGCAAGCCTGGTCTAAAAAGTGAGCAGCAAAACAAATATGCATGGTCGGTGCTTGCATTTAGAAAGACATGAATCTTCTTGACTCATAGCAAAATGTTTGAGGCATTTCTTTGCACACTACTGTTGGATGTTAGCACAGCCTCAGCATTTTGTAAAAAAAAGAGTACATATGGCAAGAATTATATTCCGGGATCTTGACAAATATAGCTCTCTACCAACTGTCTGTATGATGCATTGCCTTTGTGCACCCAGATGGCTGTATTGAAGTTTGGTACCAAATCCTTGCATCTGAAGGAAGAGGCCTGTATTTTGACTTTCGGATGTCTGTTAACTCCCTTGTGATCTCTACAAGTTTCCTTGCTTCACTTGCAAGTGGCAATATTGTTGCATTGTTGTTTGGACAACAAATGGTAAATAGAAGAATTAAAACTTTGTGTCATCCTTCTCTGAAAAAGGACACAGACTGTATATGGACATAGATTTGTAAATGGTGTTGTAAAGCCACCACAAAAGAATAAAGGGAAATTTGGAAGGGGGCTCTAAGGGGAAGAGGATACCAAAGCAGATCAAATGGTATAGTAGTACACAGGGTTTCTACTATAAGAGGAATTAGTCCGGGAAAGAAGACAGGAGAACTTACATTTGTTGATGTATAGCACCAAGGTGGGTTTTCTCCTGGTGTGCCAGATTCCTTCCACATTCCAAAGATACCAAGTAAGGTGGATCAGGGACTTTAACTTGCCCATAGGTGTGATATGGAAGAAAGACCTGGCAACCTATTTCCATTTCCCCCTTTGCCTTGAAAACTCTGTGGGTAGCCGTTGCTGTCAGTGGGGTCACTCTACTACATGGATGCTACTGGTATGAGAGCAACAACACAGGTACCAAAGATAGCTTTTGATGGATGGGCCATGCTCTGCTAAAGTTATCAGGGGAGGAATAGTTCCCATCTGACTGTGCATGTGGTAGGAAATGATTTGGTAAAGAAGAAGAAGCAGAAGGTACGGGAGGTGAGGTAGATATCATGAAAATGGGCATTCTCTGAGGTGCTTGGGGCATCAGATGTAGGTAGGACTAGAAAACTCAGAAAAAGGAATTTCATGGAATGATTGTAAAGCAAAGAGCCAGGGTGACAGGTTTATTTATTTATTTATTTATTTAACATTTGTTTACTGGGAAGGTCCAACTTGGAACTAAGACAATTTTCAGTGGAGGCCCAGGGAGAAACACTCCAGAAGCATGTCTTTGTTGGAGTACATGTAGCAGGAATAACCATGTAGTTTATTCTAATGTCCATCTGCACATATGTGTGGGATGTGAAGAGGTACTGAAATAGTTTAAATAAAAACAATAGTTTTGAGTCACTTGGGAAGGAAATAGTTAGAGGGGAAATGCAGAATGGTGACATGGCTTGAGGGGTACGAGATTGTATGGCATTGCATTTAAGGTGGACATCACAGTAGTGCAATGGTCAGCACTGCTGCCTCACAGTACTTTGTTCTTCTATTTCATTTTCAGATGAGATGCCTTCTTTATACAGTCTGTCTGTGTGTCCTGCTTGTGTCTACATGGGTTCAAAGTTCAGATTCTTCCCACCCAAATCCCAAGAACATGCAGTGGTTGAATTGATGATTTTCCAAATTTCCTGTAGGTGTGTGTGCCACGTGTAAGTTTGTGTGTGTGTGTGTGTGTGTGTGTGTGTGTGTGTGTGTGTGTGTGTGTGTGTGTGTGTGTGTGTGTGTGTGTGTGTGTGTGTCCAGCAACAAACTGACTGGTATCCTTTCCAGGATTAGTTTC
Organism: Protopterus annectens; assembly: GCF_019279795.1. Classification (NCBI taxonomy): domain Eukaryota; kingdom Metazoa; phylum Chordata; order Ceratodontiformes; family Protopteridae; genus Protopterus; species Protopterus annectens. The sequence goes on from NC_056746.1 coordinate 1,175,849,792, forward strand.
CTGTCTTGTAACCCCAGAGTGTTGGGATAGGTTCCAGCTCCCCATGACCCTAAACTGGATAAAGTAGGAAATTGGAGAATGGATGAATGAATGGATTCAGGTTATTTAAGGAGGATACAAAAAGCAGTAGTGAGAAGGAGGCGTGGTGAAACACATCTAAGAAAAGATAAAATATACATGAGAAAAA